>NW_028321032.1:0-27500 GCF_062004578.1 Staurois parvus
AAGTGGGCGGGAATAGCGGGATTTATTGTCTGAAGTCCAAGCAGCGCCTTTCCAAAGATGTGGATTGGCTGCATTCTCGGTGATGTCATCGCTCTCTAGTGATTGGATAGGCTGCATTCTCGGTGATGTCATCGCTCTCTAGTGATTGGATAGGCTGCATTCTCAGTGATGTCACCGCTCTCTAGTGATTGGATAGGCTGCATTCTCAGTGATGTCACCGCTCTCTAGTGATTGGATAGGCTGCATTCTCAGTGATGTCACTGTTCTCTAGCGAATGGATAGGCTGCATTCTCGGTGATGTCACCGCTCTCTAGTGATTGGACAGGTTGCCTTCTCTGTGATGTCACCACTCTCTAGTGATTGGATAGGCTGAATTCTCTGTGATGTCACCGCTCTCTAGTGATTGGACAGGTTGCCTTCTCTGTGATGTCACCGCTCTCCAGTGATAGGATAGGTTGCCTTCTCTGTGATGTCACCGCTCTCTAGTGATTGGACAGGTTGCCTTCTCTGTGATGTCACCGCTCTCTAGTGATTGGACAGGTTGCCTTCTCTGTGATGTCACCGCTCTCTAGTGATTGGACAGGTTGCCTTCTCGGTGATGTCATCGCTCTCTAGTGATTGGACAGGTTGCCTTCTCTGTGATGTCACCACTCTCTACTGAATGGATTGGCTGCCTTCTCTGTGATGTCACCGCTCTCTAGTGATTGGACAGGTTGCCTTCTCGGTGATGTCATCGCTCTCTAGTGATTGGATAGGCTGCATTCTCAGTGATGTCATCGCTCTCTAGTGAACGGATAGGCTGCATTCTCGGTGATGTCACCGCTCTCTAGTGATTGGATAGGCTGCATTCTCAGTGATGTCACTGTTCTCTAGCGAATGGATAGGCTGCATTCTCGGTGATGTCACCGCTCTCTAGTGATTGGATAGGTTGCATTCTCTGTGATGTCATTGCTCTCTAGTGATTGGACAGGTTGCCTTCTCTGTGATGTCACCACTCTCTAGTGATTGGATAGGCTGAATTCTCTGTGATGTCACTGCTCTCTAGTGATTGGACAGGTTGCATTCTCAGTGATGTCACTGTTCTCTAGCGAATGGATAGGCAGCATTCTCGGTGATGTCACCGCTCTCTAGTGAATGGATTGGCTGCCTTCTCTGTGATGTCACCGCTCTCTAGTGATTGGACAGGTTGCCTTCTCTGTGATGTCACCGCTCTCTAGTGAATGGATTGGCTGCCTTCTCTGTGATGTCACCGCACTCTAGTGAATGGATTGGCTGCCTTCTCTGTGATGTCACCGCTCTCTAGTGAATGGATTGGCTGCCTTCTCTGTGATGTCACCGCTCTCTAGTGATTGGAAAGGTTGCCTTCTCTGTGATGTCACCGCTCTCTAGTGATTGGACAGGTTGCCTTCTCTGTGATGTCACCGCTCTCTAGTGATTGGACAGGTTGCCTTCTCTGTGATGTCACCGCTGTCTAGTGATTGGACAGGTTGCCTTCTCTGTGATGTCACCGCTCTCTAGTGATTGGACAGGTTGCCTTCTCTGTGATGTCACCGCTCTCTAGTGATTGGAAAGGTTGCCTTCTCTGTGATGTCACCGCTCTCTAGTGATTGGACAGGTTGCCTTCTCTGTGATGTCACCGCTCTCTAGTGATTGGAAAGGTTGCCTTCTCTGTGATGTCACCGCTCTCTAGTGATTGGACAGGTTGCCTTCTCTGTGATGTCACCGGTGTACATACAGCCTCCATCGCTGCACACGGACTCCTCGTTTTTGTCTTTCCGGAACAATTAGTTGTCACAAACACCGTCACACAATCACTTTGCCGCCATTTTCTTTTCTGTACTAAAAGACGTCTGCGTTAATGATAATCCTCGGGCTACTTTCGCTTCTTCATGAAAGCATCAAAGAACTCCGCCACCGCCGGCCGCCTTTCCTACGAACAAACACAAATAGCGCCCGCTGTGCGCACTTTTCATCCCGCAACAAAGCCGGCGTGCAATCATCAGAACTTGAAGCGGAGGCATCGGACTTCCTTAATGTTTCCTGTGAAGCCTCCAGATAAAGGGAACTCGCCGGAACTTTTAAAAGTTTTTTGTCCACTGGAACTTTCCACCCGCGAACAAAAGGCGCGAGTTCTGAGAACCGGACGGTCAATGTGATCCATTCTGTGTAGTCCGGCCGAGGAGAAAGGATGCATTGTCTGCAGACAAACACGTATTGTAAGGCATTTTCCCTCTTTAATTTCTGTATGGCGGCTCAGCGAGGACTCAGCGTGAGGCTGACAGTGTGCGGAGACATGTGAGGCTCTCAGTATTCAGATCATCCGGCATATTGGAGATAAACAGATCCCGCTCCTCTCAATGGCCTCCTGGAGCTTTGTGTGTCTCTTCATCTATTGTCATCACACTTCATATAAATAGCCATCCTCAGAAGAACCACGACCTCTATGAAGGCCGTAGATGGGACCGCGCGACGCTGCACCGCCATTGTTTTACGTTGCGGCGGTACGTGGACCATCGCAGCTTTGCAGAATTTTATTTTTTTGAAAGTTTTACAAAGTTAGGTCAAAAGTCCATTCGTAGAATTGTTGCTACAATACCAGGAAATGCATTCATTGCTGTCAGAGTCCTAGGTGGCCACCGCCATGTCTGCCGCTGGCCGGCCCTTCAATCGATTTGTGTGGTTCAGCTTGAAAACTTTTTCTAATAGTGGCCTCAATTTATTTTTTTCTCTTTTCTTAGATTGTTTAAGCAAAATATAAAATAAACCTCTTAGTAGATTAATATATCTAGAGATGTGTGCTTCACTCATGGCCAATCTTCAAGCTCGTGTCTTCTGGTCTTGCTAAAGGCCATAACTCAAAGGCCCGGGAGCATGAAAGGTTTGATCTAATGAGTCTTGGGGACCTTCATTCTTCTCTTGTGTCTAGGTGAGGCTCTGCTTGTGGCTGGGGTTCATTGCAAGGTGTGGTCTGAGGAGTCAAGGTAGCCTTCACCAGGCTCTCATTCATCTCCTGTGTCTAGGTAAGGTTCCGCTTGTGGCTGAGGTTCATTGCAAGGTTTGATCTGAGGAGTCTAGGTAGCCTTTACCAGGATCTCATTCTCCTCCTGTGTCTAGGTGAGGCTCTGCTTGTAGCTGGGGTTCATTGCAAGGTGTGGTCTGAGGAGTCAAGGTAGCCCTCAGCAGGCTCTCATTCATCTCCTGTGTCTAGGTAAGGTTCCGCTTGTGGCTGAGGTTCATTGCAAGGTGTGGTCTGAGGAGTCATGTTAGCCCCCACCTGGAGCTCATTCTCCTCCTGTGTCTAGGTGAGGTTCTGCTCTTGGTTGAGGTTCATTGCAAGGTGTGATCTGAGGAGTCTAGGTAGCCTTTACCAGGATCTCATTCTCCTCCTGTGTCTAGGTGAGGTTCTGCTTGTGGCTGAGGTTCATTGCAAGGTTTGATCTGAGGAGTCATGATGCCCCTCACCAGGACCTCATTCTCCTCCTGTGTCTAGGTGAGGTTCTGCTTGTGGCTGAGGTTCATTGCAAGGTTTGATCTGAGGAGTCATGGTAGCCTTCACATGAACCTCATTCTCCTCCTGTGTCTAGGTGAGGTTCTGCTTGTGCCTGAGGTTCATTGCAAGGTTTGATCTGAGGAGTCATGATGCCCCTCACCAGGACCTCATTCTCCTCCTGTGTCTAGGTGAGGTTTTTACTTGTGGATGAGGCTCATCTGTGCTCTCCTTGTTCTTCTACCCTCAAGAGAAGGGCCAGCACCACCACTAGATCTGCCAGACATTTCTGGTCAAGCTGCTACCAGAAGCTGGAACTGCTAAAGGCAGCGAGGACCAATCTTTCCAGGTTAACCCTCAGTAATCTTTATGCCTTACATTTGCCACAAAAAATACAGAAAATGACCAACGCTGAGCTTCTGCCATCCGATTCAGCATCATTCGCCCACCGACCATCGCATAGCAAACACACTGTGAGTACGGAAGGGGGGCTGCCAATATGAAGCAATGCCAGCGTGACTAAGTGGCGTTAAATGTCAAACCGCCTTTCTTGGAAGGTTCGCCACATTCATAAAACACATTCGCTGATGATAATCCAACGGGAGATCTCGCTGGAAGCAACTTCCGGGGTATAAAGAATGTTACAATGTTATTGTCGGCGGATGTTTATAAACATTTATCCTTCAAATGTTGAATTGTTATCTGATTCCCAACAGAGACCCGCCACGTTCCTTCCCCTTCACCCGCCACGTTCATTTCCCTTCACCCGCCACGTTCCTTCCCCTTCACCCGCCACGTTCCTTCCCCTTCACCCGCCACGTTCCTTCCCCTTCACCCGCCACGTTCATTTCCCTTCACCCGCAACGTTCCTTCCCCTTCACCCGCCACGTTCCTTCCCCTTCACCCACCACGTTCATTTCCCTTCACCCGCCACGTTCCTTCCCCTTCACCCGCCACGTTCATTCCCCTTCACCCGCCACGTTCATTCCCCTTCACCCGCCACGTTCATTCCCCTTCACCCGCCACGTTCCTTCCCCTTCACCCGCAACATACCTTCCCCTTCACCCGCCACGTTCCTTCCCCTTCACCCGCCACGTTCCTTTCCCTTCACCCGCCACGTTCCTTCCCCTTCACCCGCCACGTTCATTTCCCTTCACCCGCCACGTTACTTCCCCTTAACCTGCAACGTTCCTTCACCTTCACTCGCCACGTTCCTTCACCCGCCACATTCATTTCCCTTCACCCACAACGTTCCTTCCCCTTCACCTGCCACGTTCCTTCCCCTTCACCTGCAACATTCCTTCCCCTTCACCCACCACGTTCCTTCCCCTTCACCCGCCACGTTCATTTCCCTTCACCCGCCACATTCATTTCCCTTCACCCGCCACGTTCCTTCTCCTTCAGCCGCCACGTTCATTTCCCTTCACCCGCAACGTTCCTTTCCCTTCACCCGCAACGTTCCTTCCCCTTCACCCGCAACATTCCTTCCCCTTCACCCACCACGTTCCTTCCCCTTCACCCACAACGTTCCTTCCCCTTCACCCGCCACGTTCATTTCCCTTCACCCGCCACGTTCCTTCTCCTTCAGCCGCCACGTTCCTTCTCCTTCAGCCGCCACGTTCATTTCCCTTCACCCGCAACGTTCCTTTCCCTTCACCCGCAACGTTCCTTCCCCTTCACCCGCCACGTTCCTTCCCCTTCACCCGCCACGTTCCTTCCCCTTCACCCGCCACGTTCATTCCCCTTCACCCGCCACGTTCATTCCCCTTCACCCGCCACGTTCATTCCCCTTCACCCGCCACGTTCCTTCCCCTTCACCCGCCACGTTCCTTCCCCTTCATCCGCAACGTTCCTTCCCCTTCACCCACCATGTTCCTTCCCCTTCACCCGCCACGTTCCTTCCCCTTCACCCGCCACGTTCCTTCCCCTTCACCCGCCACGTTCCTTCCCCTTCACCCGCCACGTTCATTTCCCTTCACCCGCCACGTTACTTCCCCTTAACCTGCAACGTTCCTTCACCCGCCACATTCATTCCCCTTCACCCGCCACGTTCATTTCCCTTCACCCACAACGTTCCTTCCCCTTCACCAGCCACGTTCATTCCCCTTCACCCGCCACATTCCTTCTCCTTCACCCGCCACGTTCATTTCCCTTCACCCACAATGTTCCTTCCCCTTCACCCGCCACGTTTCTTCCCCTTCACCCGCCACGTTCCTTCCCCTTCACCCACCACGTTCCTTCCCCTTCACCCACAACGTTCCTTCCCCTTCACCCGCCACGTTCATTTCCCTTCACCCGCCACGTTCATTTCCCTTCACCCGCCACGTTCATTTCCCTTCACCCGCCACGTTCATTTCCCTTCACCCGCCACGTTCCTTCTCCTTCAGCCACCACGTTCATTTCCCTTCACCCGCAACGTTCCTTCTCCTTCACCCGCCACGTTCATTTCCCTTCACTCACAACGTTCCTTCCCCTTCGCCCGCCACGTTCCTTCCCCTTCACCCGCAACGTTCCTTCCCCTTCACCCGCCACGTTCCTTCCCCTTCACCCGCAACGTTCCTTCCCCTTCACCCGCAACGTTCCTTCCCCTTCACCCGCAACGTTCCTTCCCCTTCATCCGCAACGTTCCTTCCCCTTCACCTGCCACGTTCGTTTCCCTTCACCCGCCACGTTCCTTCCCCTTCACCCGCCACGTTCGTTTCCCTTCACCCGCCACGTTCGTTTCCCTTCACCCGCCACGTTCCTTCCCCTTCACCCGCCACGTTCCTTCCCCTTCACCCGCCACGTTCATTTCCCTTCACCCGCCACATTACTTCCCCTTAACCTGCAACATTCCTTCACCTTCACTCGCCACGTTCCTTCACCCGCCACATTCGTTCCCCTTCACCCGCCACGTTCATTTCCCTTCACCCACAACGTTCCTTCCCCTTCACCAGCCACGTTCATTCCCCTTCACCCGCCACATTCCTTCTCCTTCACCCGCCACGTTCATTTCCCTTCACCCACAATGTTCCTTCCCCTTCACCCGCCACGTTAATTCCCCTTCACCCGCAGCGTTCCTTCCCCTTCACCCACCACGTTCCTTCCCCTTCACCCACAACGTTCATTTCCCTTCACCTGCCACGTTCCTTCTCCTTCAGCCGCCACGTTCATTTCCCTTCACTCACAACGTTCCTTCCCCTTCGCCCGCCACGTTCCTTCCCCTTCACCCGCCACGTTCCTTCCCCTTCACCCGCCACGTTTCTTCCCCTTCACCTGCCACGTTTCTTCCCCTTCACCTGCCACGTTCCTTCCCCTTCACCCGCCACGTTCCTTCCCCTTCACCCGCCACGTTCATTTCCCTTCACCCGCCACGTTACTTCCCCTTAACCTGCCACGTTCCTTCACCCGCCACATTCGTTCCCCTTCACCCGCCACGTTCATTTCCCTTCACCCACCACGTTCCTTCCCCTTCACCTGCCACGTTCCTTCCCCTTCACCCGCCACGTTCGTTCCTGTTCACTCGCCACGTTCCTTCCCCTTCGCCCGCCACGTTTGTTCCTGTTCACTCGCCACGTTCCTTCCCCTTCGCCCGCCACGTTCCTTCCCCTTCACCTGCCACGTTTCTTCCTGTTCACTCGCCACGTTCCTTCCCCTTCGCCCGCCACATTCCTTCCCCTTCACCCGCCACATTCGTTCCTGTTCACTCGCCACGTTCCTTCCCCTTCGCCAGCCACGTTCCTTCCCCTTCACCCGCCACGTTTGTTCCTGTTCACTCGCCACGTTCCTTCACCCGCCACGCCTCTTCCCCTTCACCCGCCACGTTCCTTCACCTTCACCCGCCACGTTTGTTCCTGTTCACTCGCCACCTTCCTTCCCATTCGCCCGCCACGTTCCTTCCCCTTCACCCGCCACGTTCGTTCCTGTTCACTCGCCATGTTCATTCCCGTTCAATGGTTGAACTGGATGGACTCTAAAGGCATTGATAGAGCCAACAAATTACGTAGCACTTCACATATTATTTATATCAGTCCCTGTCCTCAGAGCTTGCAATCTAAGGTCCGTATACCCACACATACTAGAGCCAATTGGGCCAGGAGTGTGGGAGTCAACCAGAGTGCCCATAGAGAACTCCCCATAAGCCCAGGGGGGACCATGCAAACTCCATGCAGACATTGTCCTGGTTGGGATTCAAAGCAGTGACCCCAGTTGAAGGGAGTGCTAACCACTAAGCTGCCGTGCTGCCCTACTTAATGATGCGAATCTTCGGGGTGAATCTTGGAGTCCATCTGTTCCCTGTCGGCACATTTAGATACGCTAAAGTTTAAAAAAAATTCCCATTTACAGTTCAGCCGATATTTTTATTTTTACTGTTTGCGCCGCGAGAATAACAGCTTCCTGTTTTATTTGCTCCTTAATCCGTGCGTTGCAATAAAACGGTCAACAAGGGGGAATCGTTCTCACGCTTTTAAGTGATTAAACATCCCGGATGTGATGGATCTCCTCTGGATCCCGCACTGATCTCCTCTGGATCCCTCATTGATCTCCTCTGGATCCCCCACTGATCTCCTCTGGATCCCTCATTGATCTCCTCTGGATCCCCCACTGATCTCCTCTGGATCCCTCATTGATCTCCTCTGGATCCCCCACTGATCTCCTCTGGATCCCCCACTGATCTCCTCTGGATCCCCAACTGATCTCCTCTGGATCCCTCATTGATCTCCTCTGGATCCCCCCACTGATCTCCTCTGGATCCCTCATTGATCTCCTCTGGATCCCCCCACTGATCTCCTCTGGATCCCTCATTGATCTCCTCTGGATCCCCCACTGATCTCCTCTGGATCCCCCACTGATCTCCTCTGGATCCCCCCACTGATCTCCTCTGGATCCCTCATTGATCTCCTCTGGATCCCCCACTGATCTCCTCTGGATCCCTCATTGATCTCCTCTGGATCCCCCACTGATCTCCTCTGGATCCCTCATTGATCTCCTCTGGATCCCCCACTGATCTCCTCTGGATCCCTCATTGATCTCCTCTGGATCCCCCCACTGATCTCCTCTGGATCCCTCATTGATCTCCTTGGGATCCCCCCACTGATCTCCTCTGGATCCCTCATTGATCTCCTCTGGATCCCCCACTGATCTCCTCTGGATCCCCCACTGATCTCCTCTGGATCCCCCACTGATCTCCTCTGGATCCCCCCACTGATCTCCTCTGGATCCCTCATTGATCTCCTCTGGATCCCCCCACTGATCTCCTCTGGATCCCTCATTGATCTCCTTGGGATCCCCCCACTGATCTCCTCTGGATCCCTCATTGATCTCCTCTGGATCCCCCATTGTACACATCTGCCAATGTGTGACCAGCAAGTGGAAGGCAGCGGGTCCTGGCTGGGCGTTGGATGAATGGGTCCAGCAGAGGGCAGCATCCACACCAGTATGGAGCACATTCCAGGGACGAGGGATCTACAGACCAGCAGCTGCCGGTTGTCACAGACATGAGTGGAGTCACCCCGCGGACACCATATAATACAGCGGGCTGAATATATAGAATGTGCGCTATATATAGGCCACTCTTGGGGGGGGGGTGATAGGGGGGGGAATGGGCAAATTATGTTCACGACTTTATTCTTAGTGACACACATTTTCCCCTCTGAGCCTGCAGCAGACTGACACCGGATACATATGGTGACCGTTCATGAGGAACCGCTACAATGTGTACAGGAATCGCAGGATTGGGGGTCACGGCCACGCCTACACCCCCCCCCCCCAAAAAAAATATCAAGCACTAATCTGCATGTTTCCCCCTAACATAATGTTCCCCTCCTCCCAATACAAATCTACCCCTCCTCTTGCTGAAACCTTCTCTTCCAATACAAATCTACCCCCCCTTGCTGAAACCTTCCCTCCCAGCACAAATATTTGCCTCCCTCCCCAATCTACCCTTCCGGCTGAAATCCTCTCTTCCAAACCCCCCCACCCCCCAAAAATGACAATCAACCTCTCCTAGCACAAATCCTCTACCCCTTAAATTTCCCCTCCAAGCACAAATTATCTCCCCCCCACTCAAAATCCCCCTCTCACAGCAAAAATTCTCTCCCCCATCCCCCCTTCTAGCATGAATCTCCACCCCCCCCCCCCCACACACACATCAAATTTCCCCTCCTAGCACAAATATAATACACAATAAATAATCCCCACTAGCACAATCCCCCCCCCAAATAAAATTTCTCCTCCTAATACAAATCCCCTCCCCCCTTTACCATATCACCTCTTCCAGCACAACCCCCCCCCCCCCATTCCCCCTCCTAGCACAAATCCCCTCCCCCCTTTACCATATCACCTCTTCCAGCACAACCCCCCCCCCCCCCCATTCCCCCTCCTAGCACAAATCCCCTCCCCCCTTTACCATATCACCTCTTCCAGCACAACCCCCCCCCCCCCATATCCCCCTCCTAGTACAAATCCCCTCGCCCCAGGGGTGACAGGGGGCGGGGCTACAGCTCATTATAGGTGTCTGTCATTGAGGTGAAAGAGCAGCCAGCCAATCGAATGTGAGAGGGAGGGGACTGCTCTCTTGGTATGTTACATATTTCTAACAATGATACAAAGTAACACGTATGTACATGTACAGTGTATGTGTGTATATATATATATGATCTCACCGATTGGAATGTGAATACGGGACGCAATGGGCGTGTTCACATTTCTATACACCTGAGCCAATCACGTTTGTATCTCAGACCGGTCCTCTTTCCTACATTTTGCTGTAAATTGGTCGATGTTCTCAGTTTGCATCGAACAAACAGCTGCCCTGCCCCCCCCCCTGTGTGCCTCTAATAATATCTCTCAGATCCCCCTTATCTGATACATTGTACAGTGAGGTTCCCCGGAATGGAGCGGCGCGGAGGGCGGGCCGATTCTTGGAAAGTCTCCGAAGGTTTCCTGTGCAGCGCGGTCTTCCTTCTCAAACATCAGTCAGGAGGATCAGAGAGGAAGTCAATTCATTTGTACAATCAGTTGTGGTCATCAGAAGAATGAGGAAACTTGTTTTTTTTTCTAGCGAATGGAAAATCATCGCAACCAGAAACGTGGCTCCTCCCCGCAGAGCGGCGCGGCCGCCCGAGGTTTTGCTTCGCAGCGGTGTCACCGCGCCTGCCGGCTCCGACCACTTCTGTGAGATCTGGTGGGGAAGGTGAACGCGGCGCGCGGTTTTCATTTTCTCACAAGTGGTTCGCCTTTAAATGTTACAAATGTGATGAAATGGCGTTCAGCGGGCAGAGAAAATATCAAATCCTTTCTTCATATTGGGGTTTATTTTTATATAAAAGATCCTTTTTTTTAAAATCGGGGGGTTCCTTTCTCAATATGGGGGGCTTCTTTTTCAATATCGAGGTTCCTTTCTCAAAATCAGGGTTCCTTTCTCAACATCGGGGTTCCTTTTTCAATATCAAGGTTCCTTTTTCAAAATCGGGGTTCCTTTTTCAATATCGGGGGGTTCCTTTCTCAACATTGGGATTCCTTTTCAATATCAGGGATTCCTTTCTCAACACCGGGGTTCCTTTTTCAAAATTGGGGTTCCTTTCTCAAAATCAGGGGTTCCTTTCTCAACATCGGGGTTCCTTTTTCAATATCGAGGTTCCATTTTCAATATCGAGGTTCCTTTCTCAACATCGGGGTTCCTTTTCAATATCGAGGTTCCATTTTCAAAATCGGGGTTCCTTTCTCAACATCGGGGTTCCTTTTTCAATATCAGGGGTTCCTTTCTCAACATTGGGGTTCCATTTTCAATATCGAGGTTCCTTTCTCAAAAACGGGGTTCCTTTCTCAACATTGGGGTTCCTTTTTCAATATTGAGGTTCCTTTCTCAACATTGGGGTTCCTTTTTCAATATCGAGGTTCCTTTCTCAACATTGGGGTTCCTTTTTCAATATCGAGGTTCCTTTCTCAAAATCGGGGCTCCTTTCTTAAGACCGGGGCTGCATTTTTAATCTTAGAGATCCTTTCTAAATATCGGGGCTCGCCTATTAATATTGTGTCTGCTTTTCAATATTGGGGCTCCTTTATGCATAGCGGGGCTCATTCTTTAATATTGGGATTCAAACAATTCTTAATAATGGAGCTGCTTTCTTAATATCGGGGCTCCTTAATATCGGGGCTCCTTAATATTGGGGCTCTATTCCTAATACCGGGACTTCTTAATATCGGAACTCCTTTCTTAATATTGGGGATCTACTTATAATATTGGGGTTCTGGTCTTCATATTGGGGTTTCTTTCCTAATATTGGGGCTCTGTTCTTCATATTGGGGTTCCTTTCTTAATAATGAGGCTGTAGGCATAACATGGGGGCTCTGCTCTTCATATTGGGGTTCCTTTCCTAATATTGGGGCTCTGTTCTTCATATTGGGGCTCCTTTCCTAATATTGGGGCTTTGTTTATAATATTGGGGCTCCATTTTGAATTTTGGGGCACACTTCTTAGTAATGAGACTCATTCTGAGCAGAATAATGCAGGCGCGGTGGGTGTCACCGATAATGGCGAGGGGCGGGTCTCTTCACTCACGGAGGGGTCATATCTCGGAGACCGGCAGCAGTTCATGAATTCCATGGAAGGAATGTCTCGGCTGTCACAATGTATCACTACATTCACTCTGGGTGCCGCCATGCTGGATACACGCGGCAGGGGGAGCCCCGCCCCCTTACAGTCATGTGACTTCCACACTCACAGAACACGCAAGCTGGCAGCCAGATAATGGCGTCCGTTAGTCTCAGCACAAGGCGAAGCGACTGGCGTACACACATAATCACAGAAGGTGGGGGAATGGGGGGGGGGGGTCGGGCCAGAAGTGGCAGTTCAGGCGGAAGCCACGCCTACACACACAAAACATTTCACAAGAGATGGGAGGGACTCACTGCGTGTAAACTTCTAACGCACATCCTTCCAGTGACGGCGTCAAACAGCATCTGAAATACAGCAAAACATCGGAGGGAGGAGTCAGAAGGGGCTCGGCAGCACAGCTTATGTTAACCAGCCTACAGGGGGCGCTAGAAGCGGGCCGGGAATTGCGGGCGACATCATAGGGGACACTGAGCTGACTGCTGCTGGCCCGACCAATGGGGGTGGGGAGGCTGCCGGTGTGGTCACATGACATGATGTTCAGATCTGCAATGTCGGGGTACCCGGATCCCTAATTCCTCCACTGCCAAAGCTCACAACATCTCCCTCTACCAATCACAGAGCAGCCAACTCCATCCAGGGGGGCCACAGGAAGGGCCCCCCCCATCCACTACTCTGTGATGATTGGGTGATCGGTCCCGTGGAGGTCTGTGCACTCACACGCCGAGCCGAGCCATGGAGGAGGAGCGGGTAATCGCTGCATTCATACAGGAGCCGACTCTGGGAGAAGATGAAGTTGGGTCCTCAGGGGCCCAGCGATGTTCACGGAGGTCTAACCTTCCATCTTACCCATCAAACACCAGCAACCGGCAATGTCTTCCAGAATCTTCCCAACAACAGAAATACAAAATAGTGACATCTTGGATGGGGGTTCTGGAGGGGGTCAGGGGACTCTTCAGATGACTTGGTGGCCCTGTAGGCCACCAAGTTGAGGGGCACTGCGAGAAGTTGAGGAGGACTGCAGGAAGTTGAGGGGCACTGCGGGAGGTTGAGGGGCACTGCGGGAGGTTGAGGAGGACTGCGGGAAGTTGAGGGGCACTGCGGGAGGTTGAGGAGCACTGCGGAAAGTTGAGGGGCACTGCAGGAGGTTGAGGGGCACTGCGGAAAGTTGAGGGGCACTGCAGGAGGTTGAAGGGCACTGCGGGAGGTTGAGGAGGACTGCGGGAAGTTGAGGGGCACTGCGGGAGGTTGAGGGGCACTGCGGAAAGTTGAGGGGCACTGCAGGAGGTTGAGGGGCACTGCGGAAAGTTGAGGGGCACTGCGGGAGGTTGAGGGGCACTGCGGGAGGTTGAGGGGCACTGCGGGAGGTTGAGGAGCACTGCGGGAAGTTGAGGGGCACTGCGGGAGGTTGAGGGGCACTGCGGGAGGTTGAGGGGCACTGCGGGAGGTTGAAGAGCACTGCGGGAAGTTGAGGGGCACTGCGGGAGGTTGAGGGGCACTGCAAGAGGTGCAGGTGCACTGTGGGAGGTTGAGGGGCACTGCTGGAGGTTGAGGGGCACTGCGGGAGGTTGAGGGGCACTGCAGGAGGTGCAGAAGTACTGTGGGAGGTTGAGGGGCACTGTGGGAGGTTGAGAGGCACTGCGGGAGGTTGAGGGGCACTGCGGGAGGTTGAGGGGCACTGCGGGAGGTTGAGGGGCACTGTGGGAGTTTGAGGAGCACTGTGAGAGGTTGAGGGGCACTGCGGGAGGTTGAGGAGCACTGCGGGAGGTTGAGGGGCACTGCTGGAGGTTGAGGAGCACTGCGGGAGGTTGAGGGGCACTGCTGGAGGTTGAGGAGCACTGCGGGAGGTTGGGATGCCCTATGGGAGGTTAGGAGACAAGCACCTGTCTGGAGGCCCAGGAGAACCGAAGCCATGGCCTGCTGGTCTAGAACCTTCACCCATCCCCCGGACACCAGAAGACCACCGCCAATAAATAGTTGGCCATGAACCCGACTCGCCCCAATGTGAACACAGACTTCATTAACAGACACAACGTTGTTTTTTTCTCTTGAATTCTTATTTGTAATGGTATCTAGAAGCGGCATGGCGTTATCTGCGTCGCGGTGGGCGGGGCCTGTTCTCTGACTACAGACAGATCATGCGAGCCTAAACCACAACGCTGAGAGCACACGCCGCAATCTGCTTCCCTATAAATCAAAAATAAACCGAGGGCCCCGGCTCCTCCACAGTTACAGATGGCAACAGATAATCATCTCCTTAATCTGCCTTCTCACATTATCGCGGCTTGTTTCTGAAGAACGCCGGGCCCCTGACGATTCACACGGGCCCCTGACGATTCACACGGCACACACGCACTCATCTTCCTGTCCGGGGCCCCTGACGATTCAAACGGGCCCCTGACGATTCACACGGCACACACGCACTTATCTTCCTGTCCGGGGCCCCTGACAATTCACACGACACACACGCACTTATCTTCCTGTCCGGGGCCCCTGGCAGCTACCAGATGCAAAGCTGCTGCTGAATCCTTCACCCGCCGCTCATTGTTAGACCGCCATCCCCGAATTCCGGAGAGAGCGCGTTGCGTCATGCGGGCCGAAGACGGGCGGCGAATTTAGCTGCAAATTTGTGCAAATTCCAAATGTTCACCTCCTGAATAAAACCGAGAAATCTCATTTCCTCAAAATTTTGGTGAAAATAGAGATTTGGGGAAATTTCACTATTTTGAAAAAAAAAAAAAGCATTGAAGTGAACAGGAAATTTGAAATAAAACCAATTTTTAGATTTTTTTTTTCACACTTTAAAATTTGTAATTTTTTTTGTGCTAGAAATGAGTGTAAAACCCTTAAAAAGTATGTTTTCTGACCCCGAGGGATAAAATTGTGGCAGTTGCAATTTTGTTTTTACGTCGCACAATATTTGCACAATTATTTATCAAATGCATATTTTCAAGAAAAATACACAAATTACACCTCCTGGAGTCTTCATGGCAATGGATAAAAACGACAAATCTCATTTCCTCAAAATTTTGGTGAAAATAGAGATTTGGGGAAATTTCACCATTTTGAAAAAAAAAAAAATGCGTTGAAGTGAACAGGAAATTTGAAATGAACCGCTTGCCTGCTGAGGCAATTTTTTTTGTTCAAAAAATTTTTTTTTTTTAAATTTGCATTTTTTTGCTAGAAATGACTAAAACCCTTAAAAAGTACGTTTTCTGACCCCGGGGAATAAAATTGCGGTAGTTGCAATTTTTTTTTTTACGTCGCACAATATTTGCACAATTATTTATCAAATGAATATTTTCAGGAAAAAATAATGAATTTTAGTGCAAATAAACACGAGATTATATCCAGTTTTTGGTAAAATACAAAAGATTGGGTTGCGTTGAGTAAGTAGATATCAAACACGTCAGGTCTTAGAATTGCGCACGCCCCTGGAATTGCAAAAAAAAAAAAAAAAAAAAGATGGTACCCCAAATTCTCCGTAGGCGATGCTTTAAAAGCCTTTACAGGTCGTCAGTTTAGTTACCCGCGAATAATGGTCCTAGAATTATCGCTCTCTCATCGATCGCACACGTGTGACACCATTGATGTTTACATACACATGCCCGTCCTGTGCTGCCATTTTTAAACGGGCTGTCTGTGGGGGGTGGTTCAATTTTTTTTTTTTTAATTATCTTCATTTATGTTTTTTTTTTTTTTTTACATTTTTAATTTTTTTTTTCTCTCTCACAAGGGGCCTAAAAAGCCACCTATGGGATAACAGTGATACACACCTATGGGATACACATGCTCACCCTACACTGTGCTTTTGATATGGGGTGAGCGGGGGGGGGGTGCGCTAAATTTATTTATTTTTTTAATTATTTTATGCAATGATTATTTTTTTTTTTTACAATTTCTACATTTTTTTTAACCTTTATTTCTCAATGGGGATAACAAGCCACCTATGTGATATAAATGCCCGCCCCACGCTGTGCTTTTTATATGGGGTGTGCGCACGGGTGGCTTACATTTATTTTTTAAATAATTAAAATTTATTTTATGGAATTTTTTTTTTTTTTTTTCACAATGTCTAATTTTTTTTTTAATTTTAAAATGTATTTCTCTCACAGCGGGGATAACAAACAACCTAAGTTTTACAAATGCTCGCCCTACGCGGTGATTTTCATATTGGGTGTGTGTGCGGGGGCGCGTTAAAAAAATATTATTATTATTTTATGTATTTTCTTTTTTTTTTTTTTCTTTTTTTTTAACTTTGGTTTTCTCATAAGGGGGCTAACAAGCCACCCATGGAATACACGTGCTTTTTATATAGGGTGTGTGCGGGGGGGGGGTGTTTAACATTTTTTTATTATTTAAATTTAATTTATGTAATTCCTTTTTTATTTTACACTTTGTAATTTTTTTTTTACTTTAGTTCACTCACAAGGGGGCTAACGAGCCACCTATGTGACACACGTTTGTCCTGCACTGTGCTTTTTATATAGGGTGTATGGGGGAGTACGTTAACATTTTTATTAATTTTAATTATTTTATGTAATCCTTTTTTTTTTTAAATTGTTTTTTTAACTTTATTTCTTTCTCAAGGGGGCTAACAAGCCACCTTTGTGATACACACGCCCGCCCTACACTGTGCTTTTTTTTTTAGGGTGTATGCAGGTGTGTGTTTTTTTAAATTATTTTAATTTATTTTATGTAATTCCTATTTTTCTTTTCTTTTTTCTTTTTTTTTTTTTTTTTTTGAGGGCGGACCGTTAACATTTTTAAAAATTAATTTAATTTTATTTAATTTTTTTTAGCACTTTTAACTTTTTTTTTTTTAATCTCTCTAACAAGGGGGCTCAGTGATAGCGTTTGAAGGTGACAGGCCCTCCGGGGCAGCTATTCAAGCACAGATTGTGTTTCATTAGCTGCATCCTCGGCTACATCAGTTGACGACTTACAGCTGTGACCCTGGCGGACTGACAATTCATGGGGCTCCCGGGCAATAGGGGATCATGGGGCCCCTGTGTCCTTGCCCAAACTCAAAAAAGCCTATGAAAAAGGTACCAGGGGCATCTCAGGGGGCCCCCTACTGACCCTGGGCCCTCAGGCAGTGCCCGAGTTTCCAAATGGTCAGTCCGCCCCTGCACATCGCTTCCAAGGTCATTAGGTATTGGGCAGGGCTTGCCCCTTTTACAGACCCCCTTTGAGGGGCCCATAAAAGCGCTGTAGAGCCACCTAATGGCTTTCATCGGAAGGTCCTCCAGTGGCTCTTAAAGCCGGAACCCAGCTGTAGTCGTGAGCTTTTTTGACCTTGACCATTTTTCTACCATGTCCATAAACGGACCGTGGTAGACAAGCTGCTGGTTTTTTGGGTGGCGTTTAAAGGCTGTAAGTGGCCCCTGAGGGTTCCGTTCACAAAAAGTGGACTAACTCCGGTGCCAAAACATGGCCTAAGCCTGCATTCAGTATGTTGAGGCGTATCGGAAAGTTTGAGGACCACTGAAGGTGGAAGGGAATGTTCTGATGACTATTGACACACGTTGTATCTCTTTGTTCTTTCACGTATCAATGTGAAGGAATGGACCACGTCTGGAAAGTTCGCCAATCGCTATAATCCGCCAATAACGGAACTCCCATTTTCTGGCACTGACTGACAGATAGCACGGTGCAAGAGTCCGCTATGGGCATCATGGGCCACAGAAGTGGCTTGGAGGACCTACAAAATGTCTTCATAGAACAAGGCCAGTTGAATGTGGTCAACTACTGCTAGCGTGAGCCACCCTGGGAATCTGCCTGGTGCCCGCGGGTCTGGTGACTGCGCTGCGCACACCATTGTTACGCAAATTTTCTGTCTGCCCCACCCACCAGCTACAACATTTGTGCACAAGGTTGCCCTACCTGCAATTTCTAGTCTGACCTGTTGGCTGTCTGTGGATAATAGGTGCCTCATGTGGCTCCACCAGCCAGCACCATCCACCAGGCGCAGACTGACAACTCATGGGGCCCCCGGGCAATAGGGGATCATGGGGCGCCTGTGCCCTCTCCCACACTCCAACCACACCCAAAAAGCCTATGAAAGGTACCAGGGGCATCTCATGAGGCCCCCTACTGACCCCGAGAGCCCGAATGGTCAGTCCGCCCCTGCCATCCAGCAATACAGGAGCCAGACGGACCACAAGATGGGAGGAGGTCACACTCCATGCGGACCAAACTCGATGGACGATGTCTTCACTCAGTGACGGGTCATCCCTTCCATCAGAGGTGACCACGTGTCTGGAGGAAGGACAGAACATCGGAATGGAGGAAGAACGGAACATCGGAATGGAGGAAGGATGGAACATCGGAATGGAGGAAAGACGGAACATCGGAATGGAGGAAGGACGGAACATCGGAATGGAGGAAGGACGGAACATCGGAATGGAGGAAGGACGGAACATCGGAATGGAGGAAGGACGGAACATCGGAATGGAGGAAGGACGGAACATCGGAATGGAGGAAGGACGGAACATCGGAATGGAGGAAGGACGGAACATCGGAATGGAGGAAGGACGGAACATCGGAATGGAGGAAGGACGGAACATCGGAATGGAGGAAGGACGGAACATCAGAATGGAGGGAGGACGGAACATCGGAATGGAGGAAGGACGGAACATCAGAATGGAGGGAGGACGGAACATTGGGATCGGCGTTCTCATCACCACTTCTGATTCCACAAAAGAACAATGTCCCGGCTCGGCACAGGAATGGGAACAATTCTGCACCACCTCCCCCACTCCTCGCTCAAGGCTCCTCTCTTTGTTCGATCACTCGGAGCACCAGGTGAGGGGCGTTCGGCTCACAGAATGGGTGCAAACTGAGATTCTGAGAACAGCAGATCGTAACGAGACATCGATGGGAATCAGGTCGGGTCAAGAACAAAGCCG
The DNA here is from genome assembly GCF_062004578.1 of Staurois parvus. Classification (NCBI taxonomy): domain Eukaryota; kingdom Metazoa; phylum Chordata; class Amphibia; order Anura; family Ranidae; genus Staurois; species Staurois parvus. Next base: position 18,995 of record NW_028321032.1, read on the forward strand.
GACACGGCCGATGCTCCAGAGCTTGCAGTCATTCCCCGTACAAGGAACTGGTACATACTTAAAGGATCACTCCACCCACAACGGATCTTTCAGCATTTGTCGGGTGCTTTAAATGGCAAATCAAAGCCAGTCACCAGAAGGTCTTCTAATTCCGAATGCTTCTGCCACAGCCATTGGCCTGACCACAACCTTTAAACACCCGATTCGAGGAGATCAGACTACAACGTGTGTGGTCTCTCAGCATTCACCATAGACACCCGATTGGAGGAGATCAGACTAACAATGTGTGTGGTCTCTCAGCATTCACCACAGACAACCGGTTGGAAGAGATCAGACTACAACATGTGTGGTCTCTCAGCATTCACCATAGACACCCGGTTGAAGATCAAACTAACAACGTGTGTGGTCTCTCGGCATTCACCATAGACACCCGATTGGAGGAGATCAGACTACAACATGTGTGGTCTCTCAGCATTCACCATAAACCCCGATTGGAGGAGATCAGACTAACAACGTGTGTGGTCTCTCAGCATTCACCATAGACACCCAATTGGAGGAGATCAGACTACAACGTGTGTGGTCTCTCAGCATTCACCATAAACACCTGGTTGGAGGAGATCAGACTAAAAACGTGTGTGGTCTCTCAGCATTCACCATAGACACCCGATTGGAGGAGATCAGACTACAACGTGTGTGGTCTCTCAGCATTCACCATAAACACCTGGTTGGAGGAGATCAGACTAAAAACGTGTGTGGTCTCTCAGCATTCACCATAGACACCCGATTGGAGGAGATCAGACTACAACATGTGTGGTCTCTCAGCATTCACCATAGACACCCAATTGGAGGAGATCAGACTACAACATGTGTGGTCTCTCAGCATTCACCATAGACACCCGGTCAGATTACCTTGTCACTCCGGCAGTTGTTCAGACCCAGATTGTTCAGCGGGATTTTCCCGTCGATGCCGTGGGGTTGGTGCTGCTCCCGCTGGATCTGCTCCCTCATCTTCCGCGCCTCTTGTATGGCCTTCAGGACCGTATCCTGGTCCCCAAACAGAGCCGGAGCGTTCAGACTGGACAGGATATCTGCCGGGACAAGAAACGGCATCAACGCGCGCAAAAGTGACGTCACGCTACGCAGTACGGGATGGACCACCTCGGTGACTATCGCATTGGATGGACCACCTCTGTGACTATCGCACTGGATGGACCACCTCTGTGACTATCGCACTGGATGGACCATCTCTGTGACTATCGCACTGGATGGACCACCCCTGTGACTATCGCATTGGATGGACCACCTCTGTGACTATCGCACTGGATGGACCACCTCGGTGACTATCGCATTGGTTGGACCACCTCTGTGACTATCGCATTGGATGGACCACCTCTGTGACTATCGCATTGGATGGACCACCTCTGTGACTATCGCATTGGATGGACCACCTCTGTGACTATTGCACTGGATGGACCATCTCTGTGACTATCGCACTGGATGGACCACCTCTGTGACTATTGCATTGGATGGACCACCTCTGTGACTATCGCATTGGATGGACCACCTCTGTGACTATCGCACTGGATGGACCATCTCTGTGACTATCGCACTGGATGGACCACCTCGGTGACTATCGCATTGGTTGGACCACCTCTGTGACTATCGCACTGGATGGACCATCTCTGTGACTATCGCACTGGATGGACCACCTCTGTGACTATCGCATTGGATGGACCACCTCTGTGACTATCGCATTGGATGGACCACCTCTGTGACTATCGCATTGGATGGACCACCTCTGTGACTATCGCATTGGATGGAGCACCTCTGTGACTATCGCACTGGATGGACCATCTCTGTGACTATCGCACTGGATGGACCATCTCTGTGACTATCGCACTGGATGGACCACCTCTGTGACTATTGCATTGGATGGACCACCTCTGTGACTATCGCATTGGATGGACCACCTCTGTGACTATCGCACTGGATGGACCATCTCTGTGACTATCGCACTGGATGGACCACCTCGGTGACTATCGCATTGGTTGGACCACCTCTGTGACTATCGCACTGGATGGACCATCTCTGTGACTATCGCACTGGATGGACCACCTCTGTGACTATCGCATTGGATGGACCACCTCTGTGACTATCGCATTGGATGGAGCACCTCTGTGACTATCGCACTGGATGGACCACCTCGGTGACTATCACATTGGATGGACCACCTCTGTGACTATCGCACTGGATGGACCATCTCTGTGACTATCGCACTGGATGGACCACCTCTGTGACTATCGCATTGGATGGACCACCTCTGTGACTATCGCATTGGATGGACCACCTCGGTGACTATCGCATTGGATGGACCACCTCGGTGACTATCGCATTGGATGGACCACCTCGGTGACTATCGCACTGGATGGACCACCTCTGTGACTATCGCACTGGATGGACCACCTCTGTGACTATCGCATTGGATGGACCACCTCTGTGACTATCATATTGGATGGACCACCTCTGTGACTATCGCACCTTGAATGGTGAGTCCACAAATATTCCAAAATGTCCATCTAAAGGAAGTTCGACGACATTGTAAAAAATGATCGTCCTCATTGGTGATCGCTCTGTATAGGGCCCCTCTATAGACTGCAGTACTGCCCCTCCCCCCATCCCTGAAGTGTCTCAGACTCCTCACCCCTCTGAAGGGCGCTTTGTTTTGCTGCTCGGGCCGGGAAAGTGAATCAGCTCAGACAGAGGAATCATTTTTGGATGCGGAAAAGATAAAAATAGAACGAGTTGTGATTATTAGAGGACGACTAACAATCCGCCCTTTATTGACTGTGCAAGTCTATAGACCTCTCCCTGCCTTGTCCTTCTCTACGGCCCTCTCCCTGCCTTCTCTACGGCCCTCTCCCTGCCTTCTCTACGGCCCTCTCCCTGCCTTGTCTACGGCCCTCTCCCTGCCTTGTCCTTCTCTACGGCCCTCTCCCTGCCTTCTCTACGGCCCTCTCCCTGCCTTCTCTACGGCCCTCTCCCTGCCTTCTCTACGGCCCTCTCCCTGCCTTGTCTACGGCCCTCTCCCTGCCTTGTCTACGGCCCTCTCCCTGCCTTGTCTACGGCCCTCTCCCTGCCTTGTCTACGGCCCTCTCCCTGCCTTGTCTACGGCCCTCTCCCTGCCTTGTCTATGGCCCTCTCCCTGCCTTGTCCTTCTCTACGGCCCTCTCCCTGCCATGTCTACGGCCCTCTTCCTGCCTTGTCTACGGCCCTCTCTTTGCCTTGTCTACGGCCCTCTCCCTGCCTTGTCTACGGCCCTCTCCCTGCCTTGTCTACGGCCCTCTCCCTGCCTTGTCTACGGCCCTCTCCCTGCCTTGTCCTTGTCTACGGCCCTCTCCCTGCCTTCTCTACGGCCCTCTTCTTGCCTTCTCTACGGCCCTCTTCTTGCCTTCTCTACGGCCCTCTTCTTGCCTTCTCTACGGCCCTCTCCCTGCCTTGTTTATGGCCCTCTCCCTGCCGTGTCTACGGCCCTCTCCCTGCCGTGTCTACGGCCCTCTCCCTGCCGTGTCTACGGCCCTCTCCCTGCCGTGTCTACGGCCCTCTCCCTGCCGTGTCTACGGCCCTCTCCCTGCCGTGTCTACGGCCCTCTCCCTGCCTTGTCTACGGCCCTCTCCCTGCCTTGTCTACGGCCCTCTCCCTGCCTTGTCTACGGCCCTCTTCTTGCCTTGTCTACGGCCCTCTCCCTGCCTTGTCCTTGTCTACGGCCCTCTCCCTGCTTTGTCTACGGCCCTCTTCCTGCCTTTTCTACGGCCCTTTCTCTGCCTTGTCTATGGCCAGCTCCCTGCCCAATTTACAGCCCTCTCTCTTTGCCTCATCTTTGGCCCTCTCTCATTGCCTTGTAAAAGGCCTTTTCTCCTGGCCTTGTCTATGGCCCTCTCTCTTGTCCTCGACTATGACCCACTCCCTGCCTCATCTTAGGCCCTCTCTTTTTGCCTCATCTACAGGCCTTTCCCTGCCTCATCGAGGGCCCTCTCTCTTGGCTTTGTCTATGACCCTCTCTCTTCTCCTTGTCTACAGCCATCTCTCTTTGCCTCGTCTATGGCCCTCTCTCTTTGCCTTGTATATGGCCCTCTCTCCTTGCCTCGCCTATGGCCCTCTCTCTTGGCTTCATCTACGGCCCTCTCTCTTGGCCTTGTATACGTCCTTCTCTCTTTGCCTCGTCTATGGCCCTCTCTCTTGGCCTTGTATACGGCCTTCTCTCTTTGCCTCGTCTATGGCCCTCTCTCTTTGCCTTGTATACGGCCCTCTCTCCTTGCCTCGTCTATGGCCCTCTCTCTTTGCCTTGTATACGGCCCTCTCTTCTTGTCTCGTCTACCGCCCTCTCTTCTTGTCTCGTCTACCGCCCTCTCTCCTTGTCTCGTCTATGACCCTCTCTCTCTGCCTCGTCTATGGCCCTCTCTCTCTGCCTCGTCTATGGCCCTCTCTCCTTGTCTCCTCTACGGCCCTCTCTCCTTGTCTCCTCTACGGCCCTCTCTCCTTGTCTCGTCTACGGCCCTCTCTCTCTGCCTCATCTACGGCCCTCTCTCTCTGCCTCGTCTATGGCCCTCTCTCCTTGTCTCGTCTATGGCCCTCTCTCTTTGCCTCGTCTATGGCCCTCTCTCTCTGCCTCGTCTATGGCCCTCTCTCTTTGCCTCGTCTACGGCCCTCTCTCTTTGCCTCGTCTACGGCCCTCTCTCTTTGCCTCGTCTACGGCCCTCTCTCTTTGCCTTGTCTACGGCCCTCTCTCCTTGCCTCGTCTATGGCCCTCTCTCCTTGCCTCGTCTATGGCCCTCTCTCTTTGCCTTGTATACGGCCCTCTCTTCTTGTCTCGTCTACCGCCCTCTCTTCTTGTCTCGTCTACCGCCCTCTCTCCTTGTCTCGTCTATGACCCTCTCTCTCTGCCTCGTCTATGGCCCTCTCTCTCTGCCTCGTCTATGGCCCTCTCTCCTTGTCTCCTCTACGGCCCTCTCTCCTTGTCTCCTCTACGGCCCTCTCTCCTTGTCTCGTCTACGGCCCTCTCTCTCTGCCTCATCTACGGCCCTCTCTCTCTGCCTCGTCTATGGCCCTCTCTCCTTGTCTCGTCTATGGCCCTCTCTCTTTGCCTCGTCTATGGCCCTCTCTCTCTGCCTCGTCTATGGCCCTCTCTCTCTGCCTCGTCTATGGCCCTCTCTCTTTGCCTCGTCTACGGCCCTCTCTCTTTGCCTCGTCTACGGCCCTCTCTCTTTGCCTCGTCTACGGCCCTCTCTCTTTGCCTCGTCTATGGCCCTCTCTCTTTGCCTCGTCTACGGCCCTCTCTCTTTGCCTCGTCTATGGCCCTCTCTCCTTGCCTCGTCTATGGCCCTCTCTCCTTGCCTCGTCTATGGCCCTCTCTCCTTGCCTCGTCTATGGCCCTCTCTCCTTGCCTCGTCTATGGCCCTCTCTCTTTGCCTCGTCTATGGCCCTCTCTCTTTGCCTCGTCTATTGCCCTCTCTCCTTGCCTCATCTATGGCCCTCTCTCTTTGCCTCATCTATGGCCCTCTCTCCTTGCCTCGTCTATGGCCCTCTCTCTTTGCCTCGTCTATGGCCCTCTCTCTCTGCCTCGTCTATGGCCCTCTCTCTCTGCCTCGTCTATGGCCCTCTCTCTCTGCCTCGTCTATGGCCCTCTCTCTCTGCCTCGTCTATGGCCCTCTCTCCTTGCCTCGTCTATGGCCCTCTCTCCTTGCCTCATCTATGGCCCTCTCTCCTTGCCTCGTCTATGGCCCTCTCTCCTTGCCTCGTCTATGGCCCTCTCTCCTTGCCTCATCTACAACCATCTCCCTGTCTATCTTCAGCCCTCTTCCTGCCTTTTCTGAGACTCTCTCTTCCTTGTCTACAGCTCTCTGTATAGTAATACCACTGAAGGTCTCTGAAGGCCACACTTATGGCAGAGATGAATCCAATGATAAATATCTTGTTTTTGTCTATCTCAGGCACCATACTCATCTAACTATCATTTTATACATTGTATGGATTCCTGGACTTCGATTTTTGGTGTATGATCTATTTTCTGGATAACATTCATTCTCTCAGCTATAGCTAATGAGCCAGCTTCCCCTTTTCACATTTCTTTACTCTGATGGGTCCCTGAGACGAGAGCTAAACTTCTCCTCAATACACATGGAGGCTGTCCAGTAAAGTATAGCCCTCAGCTCCTTACTATCCACAGGAGGGCCAAAGGCTGTATGGGTCCTCTGAGCACCTATCGGAAATCAGCAGGGCTGAGGCCAAGAATACTTGTTACAAGACTGGCTGCCACAAACATCCCCAAACTCGCAGAGGCTGTTTAGTGATGTGAAGGCCTCAGCTCATTGACTGAGGGCTGCGTGAAGTCTGAGCCCTAATCTGGAATCGGCTGTCCTGAAATGGGCTATCAGACCCAAGTATTTATGAAGGCACCACCACTGAGGACCTGACATCAGATATACGGCTCATTTGACAAAGCCAACATGCCAGAATAAGGATCCTTATATTCAAAAAGTGACAGTTATTTTCAGTCCAATAAGATTGGAGAATGACAGTCACCTGACTAAAATAAAGATCCCTAGCCGTGCGGTAAAGCTTTGTGAATTGAGTCTCAGGTCTCTCATCATCAGTAAAAAAGCTGATGGCTGTAGATCCCTGAGCAGTCTTTCCTGAAGATCTGGGCGCCGGTAAAGAGCACCTGTCCCACTTACCTAAGGAGGAGCCCCGGCCCAGAACTCCACTGATTGGGCTGGGAATCCCGCTCTTGCTGGAGAGGCTCACCGGGCTGGTCTTACTGGGCGGGAAGAGGTTCTGCGTGGGAGACGTGGGCGACTTCACGGGCTCGGCCGTCTTCGGTCGCGCTGACAAGTTGAGCGGTTGGGCGGCCTCGTCCTGCGGGGGAAATTTTCACATAAACAATGATTAGAGGAAGATAAATGGGCCACATTAGCACTTAAGACAAGGCGGATGTTTTACACCTCCCAGACAATGCCGCTATCTGCCGCCGTAATAACAAAGGGAGCTAATTATCGGCGCACTCGAGGAAGCCCCCCTAACAAACGCTCATTAATTCCTCCTATTTACATCAACACGCGCGCTGCTCGGCAAATTAAAATCTGAATTACAGCACATGGCAGTTCACTCCTTAATGTGTTTTCTGAGATTTAAATTAACCCGGGGCATTTACAAAGAATGATTTAAATTCCAGGCGAGAGGAGGGAGACGGCGGAGAATGAGAGCGACTCCGCAGATACAGACACAGAGTGTTCTACACGAGGGGTCCAAATGACTATGTCCCCTATTAGAAGAAGTGCTGATTCTGACAGATCCACCTTAAATCCCCCCTCCGGCCCCCCCTCCAGTCTTGTACAGGTGTAGTCTCCTCCCCTTCAGTCTTGTATAGATGTACTGGCTCCTCCCTTTCAGGCTTGCATGGGTAAAACAGCTCCTCCCTTTCAGTCTTGCACAGGTGATGGCTCCTCCCCTTCAGTCTTGCACAGGTGTACCGGCTCCTCCCCCTCAGTCTTGCACAGGTGATGGCTCCTCCCCTTCATTCTTGCACAGGTGTACTGGCTCCTCCCTTTCAGTCTTGCACAGGTGATGGCTCCTCCCCTTCAGTCTTGCACAGGTGTACCGGCTCCTCCCCCTCAGTCTTGCACAGGTGTACAGTCTCCTCCCCTTCAGTCTTGCATAGATGTACCAGCTCCTCCCCTTCAGTCTTACACAGGTGTACCGGCTCCTCCCCTTCAGTCTTGCACAGGTGTACCGGCTCCTCCCCTTCAGTCTTGCACAGGTGTACCGGCTCCTCCCCCTCAGTCTTGCACAGGTGATGGCTCCTCCCCTTCATTCTTGCACAGGTGTACTGGCTCCTCCCTTTCAGTCTTGCACAGGTGATGGCTCCTCCCCTTCAGTCTTGCACAGGTGTACCGGCTCCTCCCCCTCAGTCTTGCACAGGTGTACAGTCTCCTCCCCTTCAGTCTTGCATAGATGTACCAGCTCCTCCCCTTCAGTCTTACACAGGTGTACCGGCTCCTCCCCTTCAGTCTTGCACAGGTGTACCGGCTCCTCCCCTTCAGTCTTGCACAGGTTTACTGGCTCTTCCCTTTCAGTCTTGCACAGGTGTACCGGCTCCTCCCCTTCAGTCTTGCATAGGTGTACCAGCTCCTCCCCCTCAGTCTTGCACAGGTGTACAGTCTCCTCCCCTTCAGTCTTGCACAGGTGTACCGGCTCCTCCCCTGGACTGGAATGGCTTGGCATGGCGAGGGGGGGGGGGGCAATTGCTGGAACCAATCCCCTGCATGGCTCTCTCTGCAGCAGCTGGCTTCTTCCCTCTCCCTCCTGCTGGCTTTCATCTGCTGCAGAGAGAGCCGTACAGGGGATCAGTTCCAGTAACTCAACCCCCCTCCCCCCGCCACACCCATCACCCTCCCTGTACACCGTATGTTTCCCCTTGTCACCCAGGACCCCCTGTGTGCCCCCACCCCCA
>NW_028321032.1:32500-129357 GCF_062004578.1 Staurois parvus
TAGATAGATAATAGATAGATAGATAGATAGATAGATAGATAGATAGATAATAGATAGATAGATAATAGATAGATAGATAGATAATAGATAGATAGATAGATAGATAGATAGATAGATAGATAGATAGATAGATAGATAGATAGATAATAGATAGATAGATAATAGATAGATAGATAATAGATAGATAGATAGATAGATAGATAGATAGATAGATAGATAATAGATAGATAGATAGATAGATAGATAGATAGATAGATAATAGATAGATAGATAATAGATAGATAGATAATAGATAGATAGATAATAGATAGATAGATAATAGATAGATAGATAATAGATAGATAGATAGATAGATAGATTAATAGATAATAGATAGATAATAGATAGATAGATAGATAGATAATAGATAGATAGATAGATAATAGATAGATAATAGATAGATAATAGATAGATTAATAGATAATAGATAGATAGATAATAGATAGATTATAGATAGATTATAGATATTATACATTTCTAATCCTTATCATCTATTACTTCGGCGATCAATAGTCTATTATTTCCATCTGATTGGATACTTTGTTACTTCTATACAACTAATAATCGAATCTTCTGCCATCTGACGATCTGATGAAGTTTCGTAGTTTCTGGTTCGTATTTCATGCGATCGGATTTCCTGGTATCTGTTCTCATACTCTCAGCCTGGCCGGGGTGCCGGGTGGATACAATTTCCGGAAAACGCCGTTTCTTTGGGCATTTTTCTATATGGACGCGGTTCCCGGAAACATAACGCAGCCCACGGTGCCTCCAACAAATTCCGCATTCTGTACGGCAGGAAAGTCTTAGCCAGGCAGAGTTTAGTTTGGGCGCCATCCATCTGCTGCCGCGCTGACCGCCGGACGCTGAGCAACACTGAATCACTCATGTTTGGCGCGGCTTACGCTATGGAAACGCTGCCAAAACTTTGCACCCACGCTCTGTGACGCGGTGCCACGGGAAAAAGGAGTCATAGGTAAATAAGGCAGACCAAGGAATGACACTTGTGGAACGTCTGGCCATTGTTTCACCGTAGAAAGCGGGTGGCGGCCTGTATGACGCTAACGAATGATTCTCGGAGACGCAATGCCGCCAAGCTGCTGTTCCCGCGTCCGTCACAAACAACAGATAACTGCCTACAACTGTCACTGTTTATTTATCATTAATAAGACAGAATAGACTTTTTTGCATTTTCAGCAGCTTTTTAGTAAATTTTCACGAGTCAAAAAATGATCGGATGGAAAATAAGAAGGTGAAGTTGAGAAGAATCTTTATATTCTGAATATTCATTCAGATTTCCAGGGACAAATTTTGGAAATCCAGGACAAGCTCCATAATTAGGGTTTGTAGCCAGGCCATGTTGGTTTTCACTCCCACTAATAGGACAGCCAAATGTCTCTACCAAAGAGCCACCCCTTGGAACACAGACACCAATCCCTAAGGACATCTGCAGATCCCACCTTCCACAACAGCAACGCATCTAAACGTCTCTACCCAAGAGCCACCCCTTGGAATGTGGGCACCAATCCCTGAGGACGTCTGCAGATCCCACCTTCCACAACAGCAATGCATCTAAATGTCTCTACCCAAGAGCCACCACTTGGAATGTGGGCACCAATCCCTGAGGACATCTGCAGATCCCACCTTCCACAACAGCAACGCATCTAAACGTCTCTACCCAAGAGCCACCACTTGGAATGTGGGCACCAATCCCTGAGGACATCTGCAGATCCCATATTCCACAACAGCAACGCATCTAAACGTCTCTACCCAAGAGCCACCACTTGGAATGTGGGCACCAATCCCTGAGGACATCTGTAGATCCCACCTTCCACAACAGCAACGCATCTAAACGTCTCTACCCAAGAGCCACCACTTGGAATGTGGGCATCAATCCCTGAGAACGTCTGTAGATCCCACCTTCCACAACAGCAACGCATCTAAACGTCTCTACCCAAGAGCCACCACTTGGAATGTGGGCACCAATCCCTGAGGACGTCTGTAGATCCCACCTTCCACAACAGCAATGCATCTAAACGTCTCTACCCAAGAGCCACCACTTGGAATGTGGGCACCAATCCCTGAGGACATCGGCAGATCCCACCTTCCACAACAGCAACGCATCTAAACGTCTCTACCCAAGAGCCACCACTTGGAATGTGGGCACCAATCCCTGAGGACGTCTGTAGATCCCACCTTCCACAACAGCAATGCATCTAAACGTCTCTACCCAAGAGCCACCACTTGGAATGTGGGCACCAATCCCTGAGGACGTCTGTAGATCCCACCTTCCACAACAGCAATGCATCTAAACGTCTCTACCCAAGAGCCACCACTTGGAATGTGGGCACCAATCCCTGAGGACATCGGCAGATCCCACCTTCCACAACAGCAACGCATCTAAACGTCTCTACCCAAGAGCCACCACTTGGAATGTGGGCACCAATCCCTGAGGACGTCTGCAGATCCCACCTTCCACAACAGCGACATAGATAAATGTCTCTACCCAAGAGCCACCCCTTGGAATGCGGGCACCAATCCCTGAGGACGTCTGTAGATCCCATATTCCACAACAGCGACATAGATAAACGTCTCTACCCAAGAGCCACCACTTGGAATGCGGGCACCAATCCCTGAGGACGTCTGTAGATCCCACCTTCCACAACAGCAACGCATCTAAACGTCTCTACCCAAGAGCCACCCCTTGGAATATGGGTACCAATCCCTTAGGACGTCTGTAGATCCCACCCCTCATAATAGCAACACATCTAAATGTCTCTACCCAAGAGCCACCCCTTGGAATGCGGGCACCAATCCCTGAGGACGTCTGTAGATCCCACCCCCCACAATAGCAACACATCCTAATGTCAGTCGTTTTAATATTGCTATTTTATTTATCATTTTTTAGATGTGTTGCTGTTGTGGAAGGTGGGATCTGTAGATGTCCTCAGGGATTGGTACCCACATTCCAAGGAGTGGCTCATGGGTAAAGACATTAGGATGTGTTGAACCTTTACAATCCTGGCAAAGGTCGCACTTGTGACCGGGCCCTGTTGTTTTGCCACCATGGGGGAGCCCCAAGATAGCAGGAAGGAGGCCCACTGCAGGACCGTAATAGGGAATAAAGGACCCCAGGATCAGTGGTAAGGGCCCTATCCAGGGGTCAGGGGGCCCTTCATGGTTTCTAGCACCAGGATTGTAAAGGTTCTAGTTACACCTCTGTCTTGGACAATCGTCATTCCGTTCCATGGTGACTGGATGAAGGTTTGGGGGCGCTCTGCGTAGATATAAATGTTGGGGTGTCTTCCTGACACTCATTAGAACTGAAGAGGTGCCTCGGATGTCTAGATGCAGAAACACAAAATCGTCCATTTCATTTTTTTCTCTACATTTTCACTAGAAAGGCTCCAAAAAACGCCTAGAAATCCAACTCCACGGAAACCGAACATTTCTCGTCCTTCCTGCAGGATACAAAGTATCTTTATGGATGTTTCCCGGCCTCAATCCCGGGTCTGTCTGTCCTTCTGGCAGGACCCCGCCTTCCCGTTGGCTTCTGGGAAATCTTAGTAAAGCGCGGCAGGGTTAGCATTAAGCTATGATGCGTTTTTTCACTGAAACGTGCCGACGCGGTTTTGGCGAATTCGCGGCGATGACGGCAGACGAGCTCCGGGACCCTGGAAGGTTCTCATCACCGAGGACAAAGCAAAGGATCTTCTGTACGTGAAGTTTATAGGAGGCACAAATTACCCATGAAGCCTCTGTGCGCCGGCAGGATTCACATGGATACCTTCGTGAAATTCGGCGTGTAATGTCAAACCGCGCCGAGCCCACCGGCCAATAAGGGCCTCGCCCTGAGAATCGCCATTTAAAGGGCAACTACGCCTCTCTTCTACAGAACGGTGTTCAGCTAAAGAAGAACTCCGATTGTATCTGAAGTTATGGTGTCAGCAGGGGCGGACTGATCATTTGGAAACTCGGCACTGCCCGAGGGCCCGGGGTCAGTAGGGGGCCCCATGAGATGCCCCTGGTACCTTTTTCATAGGCTTTTTTGAGTTTGGGCAAGGACATAGGGGCCCCATGATCACCTATTGCCCGGGGGCCCCATGAGTTGTCAGTCCGCCCCTGGGTGTCAGATATTCTCATTCTCTGGAAAAATAATTCTTGAGTGTGATCTGCGTGCCGTGGATTCTGGGGGTACCAAATGTCACCCCACCCCCACCCTACCAGGCTCCCCACTGGGCTTCACTGAGCTGTTGTCGGAACCTCCAGCCATTGGCTGCTACGCTCTTCCCCTCTGAGCTGGTTAAGCCTCTCCTCCTCCAGCCCCCAGCGACTGAAACATGTCAGCTCACCGTTTGGTTTCAGGTGTGCGTGGAATGACGGCGAATAAATCTACACGTACTTATTACACCATATTTAATGTTCCTGTATTGCCGGTTCTGTTTGGAATTCTGTTGGACGGAACCCACTGGTGTTCTGAGATTTGATGACATCACTTCCTGTGTGGAGGAAAGCCCGCCATGACTGCGAGGGATGACTGCGGAGAATATGGGGAATGCAGAGGTTGTCGTCGCCTGGAGGGGCGGGACCGTCATTATCCCGGGACCATCTGCTCCGCGAGTCGTGTTTACAGCGACAGGCTGCGCGGCCATATTAGGGGCCCATAACTAAGAGTAGTAAAGATACATATTGTGATTCCTCCACAATAAACAACGTTGTATTTACTTCATTGGCACATGTTAGCGGCATTGAAATGTGTCCGACCAGATGGTAATCTGCGCGCCGCACCCGCCATGTCTTCCATGTGAAAGATACAATACGCTTCCATTATATCAACGTGACACCGCAGAGCGCTCCGCACACGGCATCCGACTGCTACTACACGGATGTACATGGCTCTGACATATACCGCAGCGCTGTACAGACAACACTCAGCCAGTCCCATCAGTCTCTGTACAGAGGAGCTTACACTCTAATGTCCCCCCCCCACAGTCCCATCAGTCTCTGTACAGAGGAGCTTACACTCTAATGTCCCCTCCCCCACAGTCCCATCAGTCTCTGTACAGAGGAGCTTACACTCTAATGTCCCCTCCCCCACAGTCCCATCAGTCTCTGTACAGAGGAGCTTACACTCTAATGTCCCCTCCCCCACAGTCCCATCAGTCTCTGTACCAGAGGAGCTTACGCTCTAATGTCCCCTCCCCCACAGTCCCATCAGTCTCTGTACCAGAGGAGCTTACGCTCTAATGTCCCCTCCCCCACAGTCACATCAGTCTCTGTACAGAGGAGCGGACGCTCTAATGTCCCCTCCCCCACAGTCACATCAGTCTCTGTACCAGAGGAGCTTACACTCTAATGTCCCCTCCCCCACAGTCACATCAGTCTCTGCACCAGAGGAGCTTACACTCTAATGTCCCCTCCCCCACAGTCACATCAGTATCTGTACCAGAGGAGCTGACACTCTAATGTCCCCTCCCCCACAGTCCCACCAGTCTCTGTACCGGAGGAGCTTACACTCTAATACCCCCTCCCCCACAGTCACATCAGTCTGTGTACAGAGGAGCTTACACTCTAATGTCCCCACCCCCCCGCAGTCCCATCAGTCTCTGTACCAGAGGATCTGACACTCTAATGTCCCCTCCCCCACAGTCCCATCAGTCTCTGCACCAGAGGAGCTTACACTCTAATGATCCCCCCCCCCACAGTCCCATCAGTCTCTGTACAGAGGAGCTTACGCTCTAATGTCCCCTCCCCCACAGTCCCATCAGTCTCTGTACAGAGGAGCTTACACTCTAATGTCCCCTCCCCCACAGTCCCATCAGTCTCTGTACAGAGGAGCTTACACTCTAATGTCCCCTCCCCCACAGTCCCATCAGTCTCTGTACCAGAGGAGCTTACGCTCTAATGTCCCCTCCCCCACAGTCCCATCAGTCTCTGTACCAGAGGAGCTTACACTCTAATGATCCCCCCCCCCACAGTCCCATCAGTCTCTGTACAGAGGAGCTTACACTCTAATGTCCCCTCCCCCACAGTCCCATCAGTCTCTGTACCAGAGGAGCTGACACTCTAATGTCCCCTCCCCCACAGTCCCATCAGTCTCTGCACCAGAGGAGCTTACACTCTAATGATCCCCCCCCCCACAGTCCCATCAGTCTCTGTACAGAGGAGCTTACGCTCTAATGTCCCCTCCCCCACAGTCCCATCAGTCTCTGTACAGAGGAGCTTACACTCTAATGTCCCCTCCCCCACAGTCCCATCAGTCTCTGTACCAGAGGAGCTTACGCTCTAATGTCCCCTCCCCCGCAGTCCCATCAGTCTCTGTACCAGAGGAGCTTACGCTCTAATGTCCCCTCCCCCACAGTCACATCAGTCTCTGTACAGAGGAGCGGACGCTCTAATGTCCCCTCCCCTGCAGTCACATCAGTCTCTGTACCAGAGGAGCTTACACTCTAATGTCCCCTCCCCCACAGTCACATCAGTCTCTGCACCAGAGGAGCTTACACTCTAATGTCCCCTCCCCCACAGTCACATCAGTCTCTGCACCAGAGGAGCTTACACTCTAATGTCCCCTCCCCCACAGTCACATCAGTATCTGTACCAGAGGAGCTGACACTCTAATGTCCCCTCCCCCACAGTCCCACCAGTCTCTGTACCGGAGGAGCTTACACTCTAATACCCCCTCCCCCACAGTCACATCAGTCTGTGTACAGAGGAGCTTACACTATAATGTCCCCACCCCCCCGCAGTCCCATCAGTCTCTGTACCAGAGGAGCTGACACTCTAATGTCCCCTCCCCCACAGTCCCATCCGCCTCTGTACCAGAGGAGCTTACGCTCTAATGTCCCCTCCCCCACAGTCCCATCGGTCTCTGTACAGAGGAGCTTACACTCTAATGTCCCCTCCCCCGCAGTCCCATCAGTCTCTGTACAGAGGAGCTGACGCTCTAATGTCCCCTCCCCCCACAGTCACATCAGTCTGTGTACAGAGGAGCTTACGCTCTAATGTCCCCTCCCCCACAGTCACATCAGTCTGTGTACAGAGGAGCTTACGCTCTAATGTCCCCTCCCCCACAGTCACATCAGTATCTGTACCAGAGGAGCTGACACTCTAATGTCCCCTCCCCCACAGTCCCACCAGTCTCTGTACCGGAGGAGCTTACACTCTAATGTCCCCTCCCCCACAGTCCCATCAGTCTGTGTACCAGAGGAGCTGACACTCTAATGTCCCCTCCCCCACAGTCCCATCAGTCTCTGTACCAGAGGAGCTTACACTCTAATGTCCCCTCCCCCGCAGTCACATCAGTCTCTGTACCAGAGGAGCTTACACTCTAATGTCCCCTCCCCCACAGTCACATCAGTCTCTGTACAGAGGAGCTGACACTCTAATGTCCCCTCCCCCACAGTCCCATTGGTCTCTGTACAGAGGAGCTTACACTCTAATGTCCCCTCCCCCACAGTCCCATTGGTCTCTGTACAGAGGAGCTTACACTCTAATGTCCCCTCCCCCACAGTCCCATCAGTCTCTGTACAGAGGAGCTGACACTCTAATGTCCCCTCCCCCACAGTCCCATTGGTCTCTGTACAGAGGAGCTTACACTCTAATGTCCCCTCCCCCACAGTCCCATTGGTCTCTGTACAGAGGAGCTTACGCTCTAATGTCCCCTCCCCCACAGTCACACACTATTATACATGTGTATAGCACTGACATATACCGCAGCGCTGTACAGAGATCACTGGCCCTGAGCACCATCCCAACCCATTTACACATCGGTAACAAGAGGCCGCAGTCCCGCCTGGGAGAACTGTGAAAAGCCTGCTGAATGCGGCTGCAAAGGAATTCCAGTAGAAGATCCAATGAATGGAAATCCTCCATTATCTCGGCTTCTCTGCTCCCCGTACCGGACTCTGCCCCCCCCCACCTATCCAGCTGACCAATCTGTGGCGGGTTCTCGGCTCGCTGACTATTCGGTGGTAACCGCACGAGCGCCGACTCAGGGGAATCTTGCTCCATGTGCCTGCACACCTCCCACCAAAAGGCGAGCTGACTCGGCAGAAAAGGTGCAAACCACGAGGGGCGAGCGGGCGTTCGGCTCCCATAGGAAGGGCCCGGTGCACATTCGCAGTATATGCGCTGTGAGGGTCAGAGAGGTAAAAGTGGCCCCAATGGCACGGTGGTGGGGGAGGGGCCCTTTCTTTGGGGGGATTGCGACCTTGGAGCGCTCTGTGCCGCGACGCTTCCCACGCCGGTTATTGAGCTCCGCAGCACAACTGTATAAACACGTTTTATGTTCTTTGCCGTCTTCCAGTTATTTACGTTTTTTTTCCCCCTCGCCGGCGCGGGGGGGGGGGGGGGAGGGGGGGGCGCGGTGGAACGGGCGCAGAACTGAAGGAAAATCTTTGTGTTGGAGCCGTTCCACCTCTGTGCAGTCTTCTGCGCGGTGTCAGCGGTTCGTGCCTTGTAAATGGTGACCTGGGGGCGGAGCAGGGGGGCCTCGTCTGGAGACCCTCGCAGGTCCGGGGGGCCTCGTCTGGAGACCCTCGCAGGTCCGGGGGGCCTCGTCTGGAGACCCTCGCAGGTCCGGGGGGCCTCGTCTGGAGACCCTCGCAGGTCCGGGGGGCCTCGTCTGGAGACCCTCGCAGGTCCGGGGGGCCTCGTCTGGAGACCCTCGCAGGTCCGGGGGGCCTCGTCTGGAGACCCTCGCAGGTCCGGGGGGCCTCGTCTGGAGACCCTCGCAGGTCCGGGGGGCTTTGTCTGGAGACCCTCGCAGGTCTGGGGGACCTCGTCTGGAGACCCTCGCAGGTCCGGGGGGCCTTGTAAATGGCGACCTGAGGGCGGAGCGGGGGGGCCTCATCTGGAAACCCTCGCAGGTCCGGGGGGCCTTGTAAATGGCGACCTGAGGGCGGAGCGGGGGGGCCTCGTCTGGAGACCCTCGCAGGTCCGGGGGGCCTCGTCTGGAGACCCTCGCAGGTCCGGGGGGCTTTGTCTGGAGACCCTCGCAGGTCTGGGGGACCTCGTCTGGAGACCCTCGCAGGTCCGGGGGGCCTCGTCTGGAGACACTCGCAGGTCCGGGGGGCTTTGTCTGGAGACCCTTGCAGGTCTGGGGGACCTCGTCTTGAGACCCTCGCAGGTCCGTGGGGCCTTGTAAATGGCGACCTGAGGGCGGAGCGGGGGGGCCTCGTCTGGAAACCCTCGCAGGTCCGGGGGGCCTTGTAAATGGCGACCTGAGGGCGGAGCGGGGGGGGGGGGGGGCTCCGTCTGGAGACCCTCACAGGTCTGGGGGGCTTTATCTGGAGACCCTCGCAGGTCCGGGGGGGTTTGTCTGGAGACCCTCGCAGGTCCGGGGGACCTCGTCTGGAGACCCTCGCAGGTCTGGGGGGCTTTATCTGGAGACCCTCGCAGGTCCGGGGGGCCTCGTCTGGAGACCCTCGCAGGGCTGGGGGGCTTTATCTGGAGACCCTCGCAGGTCCGGGGGGGTTTGTCTGGAGATCCTCGCAGGTCCGGGGGACCTCGTCTGGAGACCCTCGCAGGTCTGGGGGGCTTTATCTGGAGACCCTCGCAGGTCCGGGGGGCCTCGTCTGGAGACCCTCGCAGGGCTGGGGGGCTTTATCTGGAGACCCTCGCAGGTCCGGGGGGGTTTGTCTGGAGATCCTCGCAGGTCCGGGGGACCTCGTCTGGAGACCCTCGCAGGTCTGGGGGGCTTTATCTGGAGACCCTCGCAGGTCCGGGGGGCCTCGTCTGGAGACCCTCGCAGGGCTGGGGGGCTTTATCTGGAGACCCTCGCAGGTCCGGGGGGGTTTGTCTGGAGATCCTCGCAGGTCCGGGGGACCTCGTCTGGAGACCCTCGCAGGTCTGGGGGGCTTTATCTGGAGACCCTCGCAGGTCCTCGGCGCAGTGTCTGCAACACGTTCCGTCACCGAATCCGCCATCCTTCTCCATGGCAACCGTTTCCCTTTTCATAAAGCGCGTTAATGAATTTATATCCTGAGGTTGCAGCGCTGCTTCTATCCTGACGGAACGCAGATGTGACGACGGCGGAGCGGCCGCCTGGACATGACATCATTGCGGGATTGCGTTCTGCTGGGCGGGATCATCTGCACCACCCCCCCGTATGAGGATCACCTGCACCCCCCTTGTGGATCACCTGCACCCCCCATATGATGATCACCTGCACCCCCCATGTGAGGATCATCTTCACCCCCTTTGTGGATCACCTGCAGCCCCTCCTTGTGGGGATCACCTGCACCCCTCCTTGTGGGGATCACCTGCACCCTCCCGTGTGGATCATCTACATCCCTGAAGTGGGGATTGCCTGCACCCCCTCATGTGTGGACCACCTGCACCCCCCTTGTGGATCATCTGCACCACCCTGAGTGGGGATCACCTGTACCCCCAAAGTGGAAATCACTTTGGGGATATCAGTGTTCGGATATCAGTGTTGGAGTATCAGCGTTGGAGTATCAGCGTTGGAGTATCAGTGTTCGCGTATCAGTGTTCGAGTATCAGCGTTGGAGTATCAGCGTTGGAGTATCAGCGTTGGAGTATCAGCGTTGGAGTATCAGTGTTGGAGTATCAGCGTTGGAGTATCAGTGTTGGAGTATCAGTGTTCGCGTATCAGTGTTCGAGTATCAGCGTTCGAGTATCAGCGTTCGAGTATCAGCGTTGGAGTATCAGCGTTCGAGTATCAGCGTTGGAGTATCAGCGTTGGAGTATCAGCGTTGGAGTATCAGTGTTGGAGTATCAGCGTTCGAGTATCAGCGTTCGAGTATCAGCGTTCGAGTATCAGCGTTGGAGTATCAGCGTTGGAGTATCAGCGTTGGAGTATCAGCGTTGGAGTATCAGTGTTTGAGTATCAGTGTTGGAGTATCAGTGTTGGAGTATCAGTGTTGGAGTATCAGTGTTGGAGTATCAGTGTTCGGATATCAGTGTTCGGATATCAGTGTTGGAGTATCGGCGTTGGAGTATCGGTGTTGGAGTATCGGTGTTGGAGTATCGGTGTTGGAGTATCGGTGTTGGAGTATCAGTGTTGGAGTATCAGTGTTGGAGTATCAGTGTTGGAGTATCAGTGTTCGGATATCAGTGTTCGGATATCAGTGTTGGAGTATCGGCGTTGGAGTATCGGTGTTGGAGTATCAGTGTTGGAGTATCAGTGTTCGAGTATCAGTGTTCGAGTATCAGTGTTCGGATATCAGTGTTCGGATATCAGTGTTCGGATATCAGTGTTGGAGTATCAGTGTTGGAGTATCGGTGTTGGAGTATCAGTGTTCGAGTATCAGTGTTGGGGTATCAGTGTTCAGATATCGGTGTTCGGATATCAGTGTTCGGATATCAGTGTTGGAGTATCAGTGTTGGGGTATCAGTGTTGGGGTATCGGTGTTGGAGTATCAGTGTTGGAGTATCAGTGTTGGAGTATCAGTGTTGGAGTATCAGTGTTGGAGTATCAGTGTTCGGATATCAGTGTTCGGATATCAGTGTTGGAGTATCGGCGTTGGAGTATCGGTGTTGGAGTATCAGTGTTGGAGTATCAGTGTTGGAGTATCAGTGTTGGAGTATCAGTGTTGGAGTATCAGTGTTCGGATATCAGTGTTCGGATATCAGTGTTGGAGTATCGGCGTTGGAGTATCGGTGTTGGAGTATCGGTGTTGGAGTATCGGTGTTGGAGTATCGGTGTTGGAGTATCGGTGTTGGAGTATCGGTGTTGGAGTATCAGTGTTGGAGTATCAGTGTTGGAGTATCAGTGTTGGAGTATCAGTGTTCGGATATCAGTGTTCGGATATCAGTGTTGGAGTATCGGCGTTGGAGTATCGGTGTTGGAGTATCAGTGTTGGAGTATCAGTGTTCGAGTATCAGTGTTCGAGTATCAGTGTTCGGATATCAGTGTTCGGATATCAGTGTTCGGATATCAGTGTTGGAGTATCAGTGTTGGAGTATCGGTGTTGGAGTATCAGTGTTCGAGTATCAGTGTTTGGGTATCAGTGTTCAGATATCGGTGTTCGGATATCAGTGTTCGGATATCAGTGTTGGAGTATCAGTGTTGGGGTATCAGTGTTGGGGTATCGGTGTTGGAGTATCAGTGTTGGAGTATCAGTGTTGGAGTATCAGTGTTGGAGTATCAGTGTTCGGATATCGGTGTTGGAGTATCGGTGTTGGAGTATCAGTGTTGGAGTATCAGTGTTCGGATATCAGTGTTCCAGTATCAGTGTTCGGATATCAGTGTTCGGATATCAGTGTTCGGATATCAGTGTTCGGATATCAGTGTTCGGATATCAGTGTTCGGATATCAGTGTTCGGATATCAGTGTTCGGATATCAGTGTTCGGATATCAGTGTTCGAATTGAGCCGCCTTCCGAAATTCAAAGAGAATAGAATAGAAAATAAAGGAATAGAATAATAGATAATAATAGCAATAGGAAAAAAATAGAATAGAATGAATACAATTATCTTCCAAGAGACGACTTTCAAACAGAATAGAACCACAATGAATTCGGATCGATTCCATATCGTCGATTCAAATTTGTTTCGAATACTTAAAGTCTATTGGAAAAATTAGAATCGAAAAACAAAACGAAATTAGTAACTTAACGATTCGATACAAAATGGATTTTTTCCGTCTACAGACTGCATCAGAAAAACGGTTTTACTTTCAGGGACTCCCTACAATGGAGGCAAAATATGTCACATGGACCCGATAGCACCCCCCCATCAATGCTAACTCACCCCGCCCCCTCTCCAGTTTGGCCCTTCCCCCATTCTCACGCTCCAGCTTTGTCTACTTATCAGTCAGGGTTCAAGACAGTGCCGACACCTGACCACCGTTCCAGCACCTGACCACCGTTCCAGCACCTGACCACCGTTCCGGCACCTGACCACCGTTCCGGCACCTGACCACCGTTCCGGCACCTGACCACCGTTCCGGCACCTGACCACCGTTCCAGCACTGACCACCGTTCCGGCACCTGACCACCGTTCCGGCACCTGACCACCGTTCCGGCACCTGACCACCGTTCCGGCACCTGACCACCGTTCCGGCACCTGACCACCGTTCCGGCACCTGACCACCGTTCCCGCACCTGACCACCGTTCCGGCACCTGACCACCGTTCCGGCACCTGACCACCGTTCCGGCACCTAACCACCGTTCCAGCACTGACCACCGTTCCGGCACCTGACCACCGTTCCCGCACCTGACCACCGTTCCGGCACCTGACCACCGTTCCAGCACTGACCACCGTTCCGGCACCTGACCACCGTTCCGGCACCTGACCACCGTTCCGGCACCTGACCACCGTTCCGGCACCTGACCACCATTCCCGCACCTGACCACCGTTCCGGCACCTGACCACCGTTCCGGCACCTGACCACCGTTCCGGCACCTGACCAACGTTCCAGCACTGACCACCGTTCCGGCACCTGACCACCGTTCCGGCACCGGACCACCGTTCCGGCACCGGACCACCGTTCCGGCACCGGACCACCGCGCCGGCACCTGACCACCATTCCTGCACCTGACCACCATTCCGGCACCTAACCACCGTTCCGGCACCTGACCACCGTTCCGGCACCTGACCACCGTTCCGGCACCTGACCACCGTTCCGGCACCTGACCACCATTCTGGCACCTAACCACTGTTCCGGCACCTGACCACCATTCTAGCACCTAACCACCGTTCCGGCACCTGACCACCATTCTGGCACCTAACCACCATTCCGGCACCTGACCACCATTCTAGCACCTAACCACCGTTCCGGCACCTGACCACCATTCCTGCACCTGACCACCGTTCCGGCACCTGACCACCATTCCTGCACCTGACCACCATTCCTGCACCTGACCACCGTTCCGGCACCTGACCACCATTCCTGCACCTGACCACCGTTCCCGCACGTGACCACCATTCTGGCACCTAACCACCGTTCCGGCACCTAACCACCGTTCCGGCACCTAACCACCGTTCCGGCACCTAACCACCGTTCCGGCACCTAACCACCGTTCCGGCACCTAACCACCGTTCCGGCAGACATTAGATTCCGGTAACTGTATGCAAAGCAAAGAAATGGCCTCGTGGTAGGTATCTGCCTCTGTCCGCCCTTTATCACCATGAAGCGGACCGCTGTACTGTGCGCGAGTCCTTTGAACCCCAGGAGAAGCCATTGCTCTCGAGAACACATAACATGTCCCTGTCAGCGGGTGATAAAGCTTTATTGTTCCAGACAATTACACAGCAGGACCGCCTAACTCCACCCAACTGACGCATTTCACCCAGGAAGGGTTTCGGCCCATTCCCACATCACGCAACGATATGGTGTGAATGGGACACATTGGGAATGACTGAAGTGGGCGGAGCTACGGGCCTTCAACGCGTTAGTTGCAAACATTCAATCAATGGAGTAAATTTGCCTGAATATTACAGCGTGAAGCAGGGGCGGACTGACAACTCATGGGGCCCCCAGGCAATAGGGGATCATGGGGCCCCTGTGTCCTCACCCACACTCAAGCCACACCCAAAAAAGCCAATGAAAGGTACCAGGGGCATCTCATGGGGCCCCCTACTTACCAGTGCCCGAGTGCTCGAATAGTCAGTCCGCCCCCTGGCGTGAAGCTTCCTTATTACACCCCCTGACCACACCCCAAGGTGACCATGGAAGCCCTACGGTGTGTGGAAGCCGGCAGTCGGGGATTCAGACTCTGTACACCCACACATGGATACAATCACACAAAGATTCCTCGGGGGTTCCATCCCCCCAAATGGCATTTGGAAGACTTTACCTTGACCTGTGTGATGGGGCTGCTCCCCCTCTTCTCGCTCTTGACGGTGGTGGGCGACAGGGCTCCCGTGGGGGGCTGTGGCGTGGAGGGCATCTTGGCTCCGGGAGAGACCTGCATGCTGGCGAGCTGAGCGGCATAGAGTTGCTGTAGACGGGAGAGAGACGAGAAGAACGTCAGATCAATCATCATTTCTACAATCATCACCCGTTATTTCTGCTCAGTGTGGGTTCTGCTCCTCCTGTGTGACACATTATTGCATTGATCTGCTGATAATGTCGTATTGTCCCAATTACCGTCCGATGTGAACCTCATTCACCTGAACCGTGAGCAATCACTGCCGAAAACTGGGAACTTGCTTTGCAACAGAGACCTCATCCCTGACCCACCCAGGGCCCCGGTGCTGAAAGACTGCAGCCCTATGCACTGGCTCACCCAGGACCCCGGTGCTGCAGTCATACCAAGACATTGTAGGCCATTGTGCTCTTCCAGCTTTGTGGTTTGGTGAAGACCCTTTTCTCTTCCCCCATGACTGTCCCTTGTGTACAAAGCTGGTTCAATAAAGAGATAGATGACCAATCTGGTGTGGTGGAACTCCAGTGTCCTACACAGAGCCCTGACCTCAACTCTACTGAACACCTTTGGGATGAATTGGAACTTTAAGGGTGAGCCAGGTCTTCTCACCCAACATAAGTACCTGACCTCACAAATAGTCACAAAGTCCCATAGGCACCCTCCAAAATTTCGTGGAAAGTCTTCTCATAAGAATGGAGACAGCTCCATGAAGACATGGTTTGACCAGTTTGGTGTGGAGGAACTTGAGTGTCCTGCACAGAGCCCTGGCCTCAACCTGACTTTTGGAAGACATTGGGTGTAAGGTCTTTCTATCCAGCATCCAACGCCAGTACCTGCCCTTCACCCTATGAATGAGAAGACCTCATCTCAAAGGTGTTCAGTAGATTTGAGGTCTTGAAGGAACCTCAGTGTCCCTTACAGAGCCTTGGCCTCAAGCCTACTGAACACCTTTGGGATGAAATGGAACACTGATGATGATCCAGGTCTTTTTTTTGTTTTGGTGCCTAAGGTGTGAGCCTTCTAACCAGCATGAGTACATCACATCACTCAACATACTCCACCATCGTCCTCCTGTTTTATGGGGACCAAAGATGGAGGGCAGAAGATCCAACTTCTATAGAATAACAGTGATAAAAAAAAAGACCTGGATCATCATCAACGTTCCAATTCATCCCAAAGGTGTTCAGTAGGCTTGGGGCCAAGGCCATGTACGGTACACTGAGGTTCCTTCAGGACCTCAAACCTACTGAACACCTTTGAGATGAGGTCTTCTCATCCATAGGGTAAAGGGAAGGTACTGGCATTGGATGCTGGATAAAAAGACCTTACACCCAAGGTCTTCCAAAAGTCAGGTTGAGGTCAGGGTTTTGTGCAGGACAGTCAGGTTCCTCCATACCAAACTGGTCAAACCATGTCTTAATGTAGCTGGCTCCATTCTTATGAGAAGACTTTCCACAAGTTTTTAGAGGGTGCCCATGGGACTTTGTAGCTATTTCTGAGGTCAGGTACTGATGTTGGGTGAGAAGACCTGGCTCACAATTGGTGTTCCAATTCATCCCAAAGGTGTTCAGTAGGGTTGAGGCCAAGGCCATGTACAGGACACTTGGGTTCCTTCAGGACTTCAAGCCTACTGAACACCTTTGAGATGAGGTCTTCTCATCCAGAGAGTGAAGGGCAGGTACTGATGTTGGATAGTCTTCCAAAAGGTGTTCAGTAGGGTTGAGGTCAGGGCTCTGTACAGGACACTCAGGTTCCTTCAGGACTTCAAGCCTACTGAACACCTTTGAGATGAGGTCTTCTCATCCAGAGAGTGAAGGGCAGGTACTGATGTTGGATAGTCTTCCAAAAGGTGTTCAGTAGGGTTGAGGTCAGGGCTCTGTACAGGACACTCAGGTTCCTTCAGGACTTCAAGCCTACTGAACACCTTTGAGATGAGGTCTTCACATCCACAGAGTAAAGGGCAGGTACTGATGTTGGATAGTCTTCCAAAAGGTGTTCAGTAGGTTTGAGGTCCTGAAGGGCACAAAGCCCTGACCTCAACCCGACTACTGAACACCTTTGAGATGAGGCCTTCTCATCCAGAGAGTGATGGGCAGGTACTGATGTTGGATAGTCTTCCAAAAGGTGTTCAGTAGGGTTGAGGTCAGGGCTCTGTACAGGACACTCGGGTTCCTTCAGGACTTCAAACCTAATGAACACCTTTGAGATGAGGTCTTCTCATCCATAGGGTAAAGGGAAGGTACTGGCATTGGATGCTGGATAAAAAGACCTTACACCCAAGGTCTTCCAAAAGTCAGGTTGAGGTCAGGGCTCTGTGCAAGACACTTAGGTTCCTCCACATCAAACTGGTCAAACCATGTCTTCATGTAGCTGGCTCCATTCTTATGAGAAGACTTTCCACAAGTTTTTAGAGGGTGCCCATGGGACTTTGTAGCTATTTCTGAGGTCAGGTACTGATGTTGGGTGAGAAGACCTGGCTCACAATTGGTGTTCCAATTCATCCCAAAGGTGTTCAGTAGGGTTGAGGCCAAGGCCATGTACAGGACACTTGGGTTCCTTCAGGACTTCAAGCCTACTGAACACCTTTGAGATGAGGTCTTCTCATCCAGAGAGTGAAGGGCAGGTACTGATGTTGGATAGTCTTCCAAAAGGTGTTCAGTAGGGTTGAGGTCAGGGCTTTGTACAGGACACTCAGGTTCCTTCAGGACTTCAAACCTACTGAACACCTTTGAGATGAGGTCTTCACATCCACAGAGTAAAGGGCAGGTACTGATGTTGGATAGTCTTCCAAAAGGTGTTCAGTAGGTTTGAGGTCCTGAAGGGCACAAAGCCCTGACCTCAACCCGACTACTGAACACCTTTGAGATGAGGCCTTCTCATCCAGAGAGTGATGGGCAGGTACTGATGTTGGATAGTCTTCCAAAAGGTGTTCAGTAGGGTTGAGGTCAGGGCTCTGTACAGGACACTCGGGTTCCTTCAGGACTTCAAACCTAATGAACACCTTTGAGATGAGGTCTTCTCATCCATAGGGTAAAGGGAAGGTAATGGCATTGGATGCTGGATAAAAAGACCTTACACCCAAGGTCTTCCAAAAGTCAGGTTGAGGTCAGGGCTCTGTGCAAGACACTTAGGTTCCTCCACATCAAACTGGTCAAACCATGTCTTCATGTAGCTGGCTCCATTCTTATGAGAAGACTTTCCACAAGTTTTTAGAGGGTGCCTATGGGACTTTGTAGCTATTTCTGAGGTCAGGTACTGATGTTGGGTGAGAAGACCTGGCTCACAATTGGTGTTCCAATTCATCCCAAAGGTGTTCAGTAGGGTTGAGGTCAGGGCTCTGTACAGGACACTTGGGTTCCTTCAGGACTTCAAGCCTACTGAACACCTTTGAGATGAGGTCTTCTCATCCAGAGAGTGAAGGGCAGGTACTGATGTTGGATAGTCTTCCAAAAGGTGTTCAGTAGGGTTGAGGTCAGGGCTCTGTACAGGACACTCAGGTTCCTTCAGGACATCAAACCTACTGAACACCTTTGAGATGAGGTCTTCTCATCCAGAGAGTAAAGGGCAGGTACTGATGTTGGATAGTCTTCCAAAAGTCGGGTTGAGGTCAGGGCTTAGTGCCCTTCAGGACCTCAAACCTACTGAACAGCTTTAAGATGAGGTCTTCTCATCCACAGAGTAAAGGGCAGGTGCTGATGTTGGATAGTCTTCCAAAAGGTGTTCAGTAGGGTTGAGGTCAGGGCTCTGTACAGGACACTCAGGTTCCTTCAGGACTTCAAGCCTACTGAACACCTTTGAGATGAGGTCTTCTCATCTAGAGAGTGATGGGCAAGTACTGATGTTGGATAGTCTTCCAAAAGTCGGGTTGAGGTCAGGGCTTTGTGCCTTTCAGGACCTCAAACCTACTGAACACCTTTGAGATGAGGTCTTCACATCCACAGAGTAAAGGGCAGGTGCTGATGTTGGATAGTCTTCCAAAAGGTGTTCAGTAGGGTTGAGGTCAGGGCTCTGTACAGGACACTCAGGTTCCTTCAGGACTTCAAGCCTACTGAACACCTTTGAGATGAGGTCTTCTCTTCCATAGGGTGAAGGGAAGGTACTGGCATTGGATGCTGAATAAAAAGACCGTACACCCAAGGTCTCCCTATATGAGTAAATGTATGTGAACCCCCCTACAAGTGAGAGTGTTAGGATGTTCCAGTGAAGGGCACAAGGCCTGAAACATGTCAGACTGACCACATCCCACTCTGCATTGTCCCTAGCCGCCTCCATGCAGAGCACCCACCCAGGAAAATACAGATTTTACATAATGGTGGTCACTTCTGACTTGATCCATATTGGTCTCCAATCCATCACCATATTTATGAACAGAAAATAATTTACGGGAAAAAAAAAATCTGCAATATCAGAAGCGGCCGCCCCGATCTCCAGAAATTGTTCTTTTCCTGACTTTTGCTGTAAATCGTCCTACAAGTGGATGTGGGGAGGATCGCTCTCTCCCGTCCGCCGGCGATATTCAGCAGAGACCTAGTTAGGGAACGTTATTTGGCGCTCCGCGAAATAAAATATGCAAATGTGTGATTCTTTATTTATGGCGGGAAGGCTGAGCCACGGAGACAATGAGTAATTGGGGGATCTGAAGTGGGAAACACAAAGAGGTGATTCCGGGGACAATCGCAATTTGCATTACAAGAGACGGCGGCTTAGATCTTCCGCAACTAATGTATCCGCGACAATTCGTTACCCGGGATAATGAACCGCCACCGCCGGGCCTCATCAATGGGCGCCTCTTAATTAGCTCCACTCTGAAAAGACTGGCGGGATCGCTGAGCCCTCTCTGGGGTTCCAGTGGGGTGAGGAGTCGGGATCACAAACGGTCCATTTTCTGGAGAACTACAAGTGCCAGCATTCCCAGTGCTGGAAGCCTCTGCTCCTCCCAATGAGAAGTTCAGCACAGACCACTCCGCCATGCCGACCATGGACGCGCCACGGAGCTCCCGGTACTTGTATGCTGATATCTGATTGGTTCCTGAAGCAATCCGCGCATTACATCAGTTGTCCCTGAACTGTAATCTGTGGAACATTATTATGGTCCATCCGTAACCGAGGAAACCGCGGCAACATGGCTGCCGGACACGGGATATAATTCAGTGACACCGTTCCCAGCCTCGTGTACAGAGGAGAAGATTGTTCCGGAAAGAAGCGTCACCACCCAGGATTATCGATCAGCAACGCCGCGCCTTCCCCTCTATATCTCCTCTGTATTCCCGGCATGAGAGATACTCATCACCTGACGGTGTATACTGACCGACTCTCCTCTCCTGAAATACTCTGCGCTGCTGGAGGACTCCGCTCCTTCCTCTATAACTCCTCTCCTGAAATACTCTGCACTGCTGGAGGACTCCTCTCCTTCCTCTATAACTCCTCTCCTGAAATACTCTGCACTGCTGGAGGACTCCGCTCCTTCCTCTATAACTCCTCTCCTGAAATACTCTGCGCTGCTGGAGGACCCCTCTCCTTCCTCTATAACTCTCCTCTCCTGAAATACTCTGCGCTGCTGGAGGACTCCGCTCCTTCCTCTATAGCTCTCCTCTCCTGAAATACTCTGCACTGCTGGAGGACTCCGCTCCTTCCTCTATAGCTCTCCTCTCCTGAAATACTCTGCACTGCTGGAGGACTCCGCTCCTTCCTCTATAACTCCTCTCCTGAAATACTCTGCGCTGCTGGAGGACTCCTCTCCTTCCTCTATAACTCCTCTCCTGAAATACTCTGCGCTGCTGGAGGACTCCGCTCCTTCCTTTATAACTCTCCTCTCCTGAAATACTCTGCTCTGCTGGAGGACTCCTCTCCTTCCTCTATAACTCCTCTCCTTAAATACTCTGCACTGCTGGAGGACTCCTCTCCTTCCTCTATAACTCCTCTCCTTAAATACTCTGCGCTGCTGGAGGACTCCTTCCTTCCTCTATAACTCCTCTCCTTAAATACTCTGCACTGCTGGAGGACTCCTCTCCTTCCTCTATAACTCCTCTCCTTAAATACTCTGCACTGCTGGAGGACTCCTCTCCTTCCTCTATAACTCCTCTCCTGAAATACTCTGCACTGCTGGAGGACTCCGCTCCTTCCTCTATAACTCCTCTCCTGAAATACTCTGCGCTGCTGGAGGACCCCTCTCCTTCCTCTATAACTCTCCTCTCCTGAAATACTCTGCGCTGCTGGAGGACTCCTCTCCTTCCTCTATAACTCTCCTCTCCTGAAATACTCTGCACTGCTGGAGGACTCCGCTCCTTCCTCTATAGCTCTCCTCTCCTGAAATACTCTGCACTGCTGGAGGACTCCGCTCCTTCCTCTATAACTCCTCTCCTGAAATACTCTGCGCTGCTGGAGGACTCCTCTCCTTCCTCTATAACTCCTCTCCTGAAATACTCTGCGCTGCTGGAGGACTCCGCTCCTTCCTTTATAACTCTCCTCTCCTGAAATACTCTGCTCTGCTGGAGGACTCCTCTCCTTCCTCTATAACTCCTCTCCTGAAATACTCTGCACTGCTGGAGGACTCCGCTCCTTCCTCTATAACTCCTCTCCTTAAATACTCTGCACTGCTGGAGGACTCCTCTCCTTCCTCTATAACTCCTCTCCTTAAATACTCTGCGCTGCTGGAGGACTCCGCTCCTTCCTCTATAACTCTCCTCTCCTGAAATACTCTGCACTGCTGGAGGACTCCTCTCCTTCCTCTATAACTCCTCTCCTGAAATACTCTGCGCTGCTGGAGGACTCCGCTCCTTCCTCTATAACTCCTCTCCTGAAATACTCTGCACTGCTGGAGGACTCCGCTCCTTCCTCTATAACTCCTCTCCTGAAATACTCTGCACTGCTGGAGGACTCCTCTCCTTCCTCTATAACTCTCCTCTCCTGAAATACTCTGCGCTGCTGGAGGACTCCTCTCCTTCCTCTATAACTCTCCTCTCCTGAAATACTCTGCACTGCTGGAGGACTCCGCTCCTTCCTCTATAACTCCTCTCCTGAAATACTCTGCGCTGCTGGAGGACTCCTCTCCTTCCTCTATAACTCTCCTCTCCTGAAATACTCTGCGCTGCTGGAGGACTCCTCTCCTTCCTCTATAACTCTCCTCTCCTGAAATACTCTGCACTGCTGGAGGACTCCGCTCCTTCCTCTATAACTCCTCTCCTGAAATACTCTGCGCTGCTGGAGGACTCCTCTCCTTCCTCTATAACTCTCCTCTCCTGAAATACTCTGCACTGCTGGAGGACTCCGCTCCTTCCTCTATAACTCCTCTCCTGAAATACTCTGCGCTGCTGGAGGACTCGTCTCCTTCCTCTATAACTCCTCTCCTGAAATACTCTGCACTGCTGGAGGACTCCTCTCCTTCCTCTATAACTCTCCTCTCCTGAAATACTCTGCGCTGCCGGAGGACTCCTCTCCTTCCTCTATAACTCCTCTCCTGAAATACTCTGCACTGCTGGAGGACTCCGCTCCTTCCTCTATAACTCTCCTCTCCTGAAATACTCTGCGCTGCCGGAGGACTCCTCTCCTTCCTCTATAACTCCTCTCCTGAAATACTCTGCGCTGCCGGAGGACTCCGCTCCTTCCTCTATAACTCCTCTCCTGAAATACTCTGCACTGCTGGAGGACTCCTCTCCTTCCTCTATAACTCTCCTCTCCTGAAATACTCTGCTCTGCTGGAGGACTCCTCTCCTTCCTCTATAACTCTCCTCTACTGAAATACTCTGCACTGCTGGAGGACTCCTCTCCTTCCTCTATAACTCTCCTCTCCTGAAATACTCTGCACTGCTGGAGGACTCCTCTCCTTCCTCTATAACTCCTCTCCTGAAATACTCTGCTCTGCTGGAGGACTCCGCTCCTTCCTCTATAACTCTCCTCTCCTGAAATACTCTGCTCTGCTGGAGGACTCCACTCCTTCCTCTATAACTCCTCTCCTGAAATACTCTGCACTGCTGGAGGACTCCTCTCCTTCCTCTATAACTCTCCTCTCCTGAAATACTCTGCTCTGCTGGAGGACTCCTCTCCTTCCTCTATAACTCCTCTCCTGAAATACTCTGCACTGCTGGAGGACTCCTCTCCTTCCCCTATAACTCTCCTCTCCTGAAATACTCTGCTCTGCTGGAGGACTCCTCTCCTTCCTCTATAACTCCTCTCCTGAAATACTCTGCTCTGCTGGAGGACTCCTCTCCTTCCTCTATAACTCTCCTCTCCTGAAATACTCTGCACTGCTGGAGGACTCTTCTCCTTCCTCTATAACTCCTCTCCTGAAATACTCTGCTCTGCTGGAGGACTCCTCTCCTTCCTCTATAACTCTCCTCTCCTGAAATACTCTGCACTGCTGGAGGACTCCTCTCCTTCCTCTATAACTCTCATCTCCTGAAATACTCTGCGCTGCCGGAGGACTCCTCTCCTTCCTCTATAACTCCTCTCCTGAAATACTCTGCGCTGCTGGAGGACTCCGCTCCTTCCTCTATAACTCCTCTCCTGAAATACTCTGCACTGCTGGAGGACTCCGCTCCTTCCTCTATAACTCTCCTCTCCTGAAATACTCTGCGCTGCTGGAGGACTCCGCTCCTTCCTCTATAACTCCTCTCCTGAAATACTCTGCACTGCTGGAGGACTCCTCTCCTTCCTCTATAACTCCTCTCCTGAAATACTCTGCACTGCTGGAGGACTCCTCTCCTTCCTCTATAACTCTCCTCTCCTGAAATACTCTGCGCTGCTGGAGGACTCCTCTCCTTCCTCTATAACTCCTCTCCTGAAATACTCTGCTCTGCTGGAGGACTCCTCTCCTTCCTCTATAACTCCTCTCCTGAAATACTCTGCACTGCTGGAGGACTCCTCTCCTTCCTCTATAACTCCTCTCCTTCCTCTCGGCTCCTCGTGCCTCCATTGAGGCCTCTGTATGTCTCATATTTCATCTTCTCCTCCTCGGTATCTCTGGTTGGATAACACTCTATGCAGACAACAGAACAATGTTACATTGTATTGATTATATTGATATATTGATTATATTGATTATATTGATGTATTGATTATATTGATTATATTGATGTATTGATTATATTGATTATATTGATGTATTGATTGTATTGATGATATTGATTGTATTGATTATATTGATGATATTGATGATATTGATTATATTGATTATATTGATGTATTGATGACGCGATCGGTTAGTTTATAAAGCTCCATGTTGAGCGCAGAATCCGATTTCCGTTTTTTCCGGGGGGGGGGGGGGGATATAAAATCGGAATGACTGGAGATTGTGGAGGGAGATGGGGGTGAGGGGACAGTCGGGAATCTTGGCGGATCCTATAGGGACGCGCGATGTACAGACGGCGCTCAGCCCTACGCGCCGCGCCCGCTCGCTCATATCAAAGCGCCGATCTCATGAACTATTCATGGCGGTGATATGAATAGGAAATCACTCTCAATATTTAAACTAGTCGGCTGCCGATAAATAACGTTTCATCTGAAAGAGAATAAGACATCGGCGGACAAACACAAAGGCGTCTGATATTCAAATGGCGCTGCCACCGCTTCTTCTGATGTGACGGGCCCCGGACGGGACCCTCGGCACTCGGGGCCCCCAAAAAACCACTACAAAGCGGAAGGCAGAGAGAGGCAAGAAGAAAGGCGGAAGGTTCCCGGGGTCCACCGAAGAGAAGAAAGAGCGGTCAGAGGGCGAGGGACAGCCGCGGGGGGGGGGCTGCGCCCGGCGTCATCGAACACCTCCGGGGGCGGATTGTTGTCATTTTTTATTGATGTTCATCCTATAGATACACAAACTACAAGATGGGGGGAGGGGAGCGCGGGGGGGGGGGGCGGCTTTACAAATGATTGATTACAATGTTTCAAACTATTGCTACTAATAATCAGAATATGTCATCGATGGATCTCTTCTGCGGCATCGCCAATTGTATCTTCAGGACGGTAGAGCAGCAGGTCCATTGCTCTGTGCAGTGTGGGGCAAATAATTGGCAGTTAATTGGCAGTTTTTCACCTTTTTTCATTCTTTTTTTCCTCTCAGTGCTGCTGATCTCCTCCATCCACGTTCAGCCACTTCCCGTCTCCATGCGCTCTCTCCAGTCATTTGACCCGGACCAGCTTCACTGATGGTGACAACGGTGGACCATGACTTCGGAATTCATGCCAAAGCAGCCACTTGTAGCCCGTGTGACAGGACAACACAGGAGCACAGCTAGGCGGAAGGGACCGAGCGTTGTCACCCTATGACAGGAAGTGCCTGAACAAGGACCTCCATGGCAGATGGTGACAACACTGGATCATGTCTGTGTAATGTGTACCGGAACATCCATTTGTAGCTGCATAAGAAGCCCGTGTGACAACTCAGGAGCACAACCAGGAGGCAGGAACAGAGTGTTGTCACCCTATAAAAGGAAGTGCCTGAACAAGGACCTTCATGACAGATGATGACAACACTGGATCACGTCTGTGCAATGTGTACTGGAACATCCATGTGTAGCTGCATCAGAAGCCCGTGTGACTGGGTGACAACAGAGGAGCACAATTGTGAGACAAGGACAGAGCGTTGTCACCCTATAACAGGAAGTGCCTTAACAAGTGACTTTCATGGCAGATGGTGACAACACTGGACTAGATCTGTGTACTGTGTACTAGAACATCCATTGTAGCTGCATCAGAAGCCCGTGTGCAAGGTGACAACACAGCAGCACAACTGGAAGGAACGGATGGGGAGTTGTCACCCTATAACAGGAAGTGCCTGAACAAGGACCTCAGTGGAAGATGGTGACAACACTGGATCATGTCCTTGTAATGTACACTGAATATTCCATTTGTAGTCTCCAATATAAGCCCATGTGACAGGGTGACAACACAGGTGTACAATTGGGAGACAAGGAAAGAGTGTTGTCACCCTATAACAGGAAGTGCCTTAACAAGTGACTTTCATGGCAGATGGTGACAACACTGGACTAGGTCTGTGTAATGTGTACTGGAACATCCATTTAAAGCTGCATCAGAAGCCCGTGTGCAAGGTGACAACATAGAAGCACAACTGGGAGGAAGGGACTGGGAGTTGTCACCCTATAACAGGAAGTGTCTGAACAAGGAACTTCCTGGAAGATGATGACAACACTGAATCAAGTCTTTGTAATGTGCACTGAATATTGCATTTGTAGTCTCCAATGGAAGCCCATGTGCCAGGGTGACAACACAGGAGCACAACTGGAAGACAAGGAAAAAGTGTTGTCACCCTATAATAAGAAGTGTCTGAACAAGGAACTTCCTAGCAGATGGTGACAACACTGAATCAAGTCTTTGTAATGTGCACTGAATATTCCATTTGTAGTCTCCAATGGAAGTCCGTGTGACAGGAGCTCAATTGGGGGGCAGGGAGGAGCGTTGTCACCCTATAAACAGGAAATGCCTGAACAAGGACCTCCACGGCGGGATCACCGGGGATTGTTCTAATGAAAGTCGCAGTTTTGAGGCTCTATAACCGTCTCCTCGCTCCTTGCGATCGATCGGTCAACCAAAGCCGCCTCTGTAAGCTGCTCCTGGCTGCAGTCGCACCGCCAGGTACCCCCATAGTGAGTAGCCATGCGCTGTACATGATGATGAGGAGGCTCCACCCACAGACCGGAGCTTCAGGAAGAGGCGGGCAATGCCAGAGCGGGAAGTCGTACAGCCTCTTCTGCACCCCCCCCTAGACTTGGCGGGCATGTAACCCTTGCTGTGTGGGGGAGGGGGGTACTTTTTTTTGGACTGAAATTGAAATAATGAGCTGCTCCATGTGTGTGCCGCGACGTCGCGCCAAAACGCATCAAAACGCATCAAAATGCAGGTATTTGCAATTTTACGCGACTTCACGAAACGCTAATGTATGAATGCAACCATGAGGAATATGACAGACATGGGGGCAGAGGCTGATTGTGGAGGCACCCCGCAGCACCACCATTGTGGAGGCACCCCGCAGAACCTCCTGTATGGAGGCACCGCCATTGTGGAGGCACTCCGCAGCACCGCCTGTGTGGAGGCACCCCGCAGCACCACCTGTGTGGAGGCACCCCGCAGCATCGCCATTGTGGAGGCACCCCGCAGCACCGCCATTGTGGAGGCACCCCGCAGCACCGCCATTGTGGAGGCACTCCGCAGCACCGCCATTGTGGAGGCACCCCGCAGCACCGCCTGTGTGGAGGCACCCCGCAGCACCGCCTGTGTGGAGGCACCCCGCAGCACCGCCTGTGTGGAGGCACCCCGCAGCATCGCCATTGTGGAGGCACCCCGCAGCACCGCCATTGTGGAGGCACCCCGCAGCATCGACATTGTGGAGGCACCCCGCAGCACCGCCATTGTGGAGGCACCCCGCAGCACCGCCTGTGTGGAGGCACCCCGCAGCACCGCCTGTGTGGAGGCACCCCGCAGCACCGCCTGTGTGGAGGCACCCCGCAGCATCGCCATTGTGGAGGCACCCCGCAGCATCGCCATTGTGAAGGCACCCCGCAGCACCGCCATTGTGGAGGCACCCCGCAGCACCGCCATTGTGGAGGCACCCCGCAGCACCGCCATTGTGGAGGCACCCCGCAGCACCGCCATTGTGGAGGCACCCCGCAGCGCCGCCATTGTGGAGGCACTCCGCAGCACCGCCTGTGTGGAGGCACCCCGCAACACCGCCTGTGTGGAGGCACCCCGCAGCATCGCCATTGTGGAGGCACCCCGCAGCACCGCCATTGTGGAGGCACCCCGCAGCATCGCCATTGTGGAGGCACCCCGCAGCACCGCCATTGTGGAGGCACCCCGCAGCACCGCCATTGTGGAGGCACTCCGCAGCACCGCCTGTGTGGAGGCACCCCGCAGCACCGCCTGTGTGGAGGCACCCCGCAGCACCGCCTGTGTGGAGGCACCCCGCAGCATCGCCATTGTGGAGGCACCCCGCAGCATCGCCATTGTGGAGGCACCCCGCAGCACCGCCATTGTGGAGGCACCCCGCAGCACCGCCTGTGTGGAGGCACCCCGCAGCACCGCCTGTGTGGAGGCACCCCGCAGCATCGCCATTGTGGAGGCACCCCGCAGCACTGCCATTGTGGAGGCACCCCGCAGCATCGCCATTGTGGAGGCACCCCGCAGCACCGCCATTGTGGAGGCACCCCGCAGCACCGCCATTGTGGAGGCACCCCGCAGCACCGCCATTGTGGAGGCACCATGCAGCACCGCCATTGTGGAGGCACCCCGCAGCACCGCCATTGTGGAGGCACCCCGCAGCACCGCCATTGTGGAGGCACTCCGCAGCACCGCCTGTGTGGAGGCACCCCGCAGCACCGCCTGTGTGGAGGCACCCCGCAGCATCGCCATTGTGGAGGCACCCTGCAGCATCGCCATTGTGGAGGCACCCCGCAGCACTGCCTATGTGGAGGCACCGCCATTGTGGAGGCACCCCGCAGCATCGCCATTGTGGAGGCACCCCGCAGCACTGCCTGTGTGGAGGCACCCCGCAGCATCGCCATTGTGGAGGCACCCTGCAGCAACACCTGTGCGGAGGCACGCCATTGTGGAGGCACCCTGCAGCATCGCCATTGTGGAGGCACCCTGCAGCAACACCTGTGCGGAGGCACGCCATTGTGGAGGCACCCTGCAGCATCGCCATTGTGGAGGCACCCCGCAGCACTGCCTATGTGGAGGCACCGCCATTGTGGAGGCACCCCGCAGCATCGCCATTGTGGAGGCACCCCGCAGCACTGCCTGTGTGGAGGCACCCCGCAGCATCGCCATTGTGGAGGCACCCCGCAGCACTGCCTATGTGGAGGCACCGCCATTGTGGAGGCACCCCGCAGCATCGCCATTGTGGAGGCACCCCGCAGCACTGCCTGTGTGGAGGCACCCCGCAGCATCGCCATTGTGGAGGCACCCTGCAGCAACACCTGTGCGGAGGCACGCCATTGTGGAGGCACCCTGCAGCATCGCCATTGTGGAGGCACCCTGCAGCATCGCCATTGTGGAGGCACCCTGCAGCAACACCTGTGCGGAGGCACGCCATTGTGGAGGCACCCTGCAGCAACACCTGTGCGGAGGCACGCCATTGTGGAGGCACCCCTCAGCATCGCCATTGTGGAGGCACCCTGCAGCACCGCTGGAGGACTGCGGGAAATAATGAGGGAGGAAAGGAAAAGTCCCGAGTTGGAGAAGAGGACACCGGGCCCAAGGACAAAGATGAAGGCAGTAGCCGGTGAACTTTGCCATCTCAGGGGGGGGGAATAGCAGTGAAATCCACCCCCAGCCTCCAGCGTCACCTCATTTCCCCGAATCTTAACAGACTGACTGCGGCTGTGGCGAGAATTGTGCGTTTCCCGATGCGGGGCCTGGGAGGACGAATCGGCTCAGAGCGGCTGGCGGCTCTAATACTTCTGTCCATCTAAGCGTTAAATGAGCCGCCGAAATCCTGCTTAGTTGGAGAGAATTCTCCGCTTTCCAGGCTCTCCGTCCCGGCGGGGCCCCACCAGCCTCGCTGCGCGGCGTTCCATCATTTCGGGGGCACGGCCCCGGCCAGACCTTCAATCAACGTTAATTAAATGGAGGCCCCCTCCGGACGGGAGAGGTGACGGCGCAACAGCAAAGTCGTCACCTTTCTTCGTCTCTCGCTGAACGATCGCCCGCGGCTAAACCGAGAATAAGAGCCAACAATTGTTTAACAAGAAAGAAAGATGAGCCGGCTGATCCCCCCCATCCCCCCCCCCGACACCCGCAGAGATCGTTTCACACAAATGGAGAGAGATCGAGGCGAATCCCGCCTGAGCCGCCATCATTGTGCCGCGGGGAACAACGCACAAATCCATTTCACACGGCGAGTAATGAGCAGTGGAAAATCTGTCCCCTATCATTGGCGGTAATAATTCACCCAATCGGTGTTCAGTATTATATCTCTGCGCTAATCCGGGCGCCGCCAGACTTGACTCCCTCCCTATGAATGGAGCAGCCGGGTATTCCACCCAATCCGCT
The DNA here is from genome assembly GCF_062004578.1 of Staurois parvus. NCBI lineage: Eukaryota > Metazoa > Chordata > Amphibia > Anura > Ranidae > Staurois > Staurois parvus. The sequence continues at coordinate 62,372 of NW_028321032.1, forward strand.
ATCTGCCCACCGTCCAATCCGCTATCTGCCCACCCACCGTCCAATCCGCTATCTGCCCACCGTCCAATCCACTATCTGCCCACCGTCCAATCCACTATCTGCTCGCCCGCCGTCCAATCCACTGCTCACCCACTGTACAATCCACTGCTCACCCACCGTCCAATCCACTGCTCACCCACTGTACAATCCACTGCCCACCCACTGCCCAATCCGCTATCTGCCCACCCACCGTCCAATCCACTGCTCACCCACTGTACAATCCACTGCTCACCCACTGTACAATCCACTGCCCACCCACTGCCCAATCCGCTATCTGCCCACCCAGCGCCCAATCCACTATCTGCCCACCCACTGCCCAATCCACTATCTGCCCACCCACTGCCCAATCCACTGCCCACCCACTGCCCAATCCGCTATCTGCCCACCCACTGCCCAATCCACTATCTGCCCACCCACTGCCCAATCCACTGCTCGCCCACCGTCCAATCCACTATCTGCCCACCCACCGTCTGATCCGTTGCTCGCCCACCGTCCAATCCACTATCTGCCCCCCCGCTGCCCAATCCACTGCTCGCCCACCGTCCAATCCACTATCTGCCCACCCACCGTCTGATCCGCTATCTGTCCACCCACCGCCCAATCCGTTGCTCGCCCACCGTCCAATCCACTATCTGCCCCCCCGCTGCCCAATCCACTGCTCGCCCACCGTCCAATCCACTATCTGCCCACCCACCGTCTGATCCGCTATCTGTCCACCCACCGCCCAATCCGTTGCTCGCCCACCGTCCAATCCACTATCTGCCCCCCCGCTGCCCAATCCACTGCTCGCCCACCGTCCAATCCACTATCTGCCCACCCACCGTCTGATCCGCTATCTGTCCACCCACCGCCCAATCCGTTGCTCGCCCACCGTCCAATCCACTATCTGCCCACCGTCCAATCCGCTATCTGCCCACCCACCGTCCAATCAACTGCCTGCCCACCAAGCAATCCACTATCTGCCCTCCACCTAATCCGCTGCCTGTCCACCGTCCAATCCATTATCTACCCACTCCGCTGCCCGCCCGACCACCGTCCAATCCGCTGCCCACATAGAATGTTGAGATTTTGCATCCAGAAATTTCAGTTTCTCATTCTATCAATCAGCTCCTTACATTCGATATTAATACTTCCTGTAATGATCGACAGAATATTATGTATCGTATTTATGGTATTGTTAGATGTTTGTTGTATATTCCGTCCTTTGTAATGATACACGTTATGTACGGCGATATTCTGCTCCTCCGTCATATATATTGTTCTGTCCATCATTACATTATATGGTCCCATGTGGTATATTATTATATATATTGTATATTATGTTATGTGTGTTTTATTGTATTATAATGTTTTATGTTATATTATTATTATACAGGATTTATGGCGCCAACAGTTTGCTCAGCGCCAGGGGCGGACTGACCGTTTGGAAACTCGGGCACCGCCCGAGGGCCCGGGGTCAGTAGGGGGCCCCATGGGATGCCCCTGGTACCTTTTTCATAGGCTTTTTTGAGTTTGGCCAAGGACACAGGGGTCCCATGATCCCCTATTGCCCGGGGGCCCCATGAGTTGTCAGTCCGCCCCTGCCCAGCGCTGTACAATATAACGGGAGACAATACAGTTCAATACAAGAGGGTTAGGAGGGCCCTGATCCTGGGAGCTTACAATCTAGGAGGGAGGGGCCTAATCCTGGGAGCTTACAATCTAAGAGGGAGGGGCTGATCCTGGGAGCTTACAATCTAGGAGGGAGGGGCTGATCCTGGGAGCTTACAATCTAGGAGGGAGGGGCTGATCCTGGGAGCTTACAATCTAGGAGGGAGGGGCTGATCCTGGGAGTTTACAATCTAGGAGGGAGGGGCCTGATCCTGGGAGCTTACAATCTAAGAGGGAGGGGCTGATCCTGGGAGCTTACAATCTAGGAGGGAGGGACTGATCCTGGGATCTTACAATCTAGGAGGGAGGGGCTGATCCTGGGAGCTTACAATCTAAGAGGGAGGGGCCTGATCCTGGGAGCTTACAATCTAAGAGGGAGGGGCCTGATCCTGGGAGCTTACAATCTAGGAAGGAGGGGCTGATCCTGGGAGCTTACACTCTAGGAGGGAGGGGCCTGATCCCGGGAGCTTACAATCTAAGAGGGAGGGGCTGATCCTGGGAGTTTACAATCTAAGAGGGAGGGGCCTGATCCTGGGAGTTTACAATCTAAGAGGGAGGGGCCTGATCCTGAGAGCTTACAATCTAAGAGGGAGGGGCCTGATCCTGGGAGCTTACAATCTAGGAAGGAGGGGCTGATCCTGGGAGCTTACACTCTAGGAGGGAGGGGCCTGATCCTGGGAGCTTACAATCTAGGAGGGAGGGGCTGATCCTGGGAGCTTACAATATTATATGATATATTATTTTATATGACTGTATATTATATTGTATATTTTTTTCCTATGACTGCCTCCCTCCTAGATTGTAAGCTCCCAGGATCAGGCCCCTCCCTCCTAGAGTGTAAGCTCCCAGGATCAGGGCCCTCGATCCCCTCATGTATCACATTGTATTGGTATTGTTCTGTCTCATGTTCTGTCCCCCTCTGTAATGTACAGTGCTGAGCCAACTATTGGCGCTTTATAAATACTGTATAATAATAATAATAATATTGTATACTTTTTTCCTATGACTGTATATTATATTGTATATATTTTATATGACTGCACATTATATTATATATATTTTATATGACTGTATATTATATTATATATTTTATATGACTGTATATTATATTGTATATATTTTATATGACTGTATATTATATTATATATATTTTATATGACTGTACATTATATTGTATATTTTATATGACTGTATATTATATTGTATATTTTATATGACTGTATATTATATTATATTATATTTTATATGACTGTATATTATATTGTATATTTTATATGACTGTACATTATATTGTATATATTTTATATGACTATATATTATATTATATATTTTATATGACTGTATATTATATTGTATATATTTTATATGACTGTATATTATATTGTATATTTTATATGACTGTACATTATATTGTATATATTTTATATGACTGTATATTATATTATATATTTTATATGACTGTATATTATATTATATATTTTATATGACTGTATATTATATTATATATTTTATGATCTCGGGTTATTTCGTAATCCATTTCCTGCTACAGACAGAAGAAAGCGCTCCAGATGGGAGGGAGGTGACTACACCCCAGATATTCGGTCCCGTCTTGGAGCTGAACTTATTATAAACGGCCTCCGCGGCCTTTCATCCCGAGGTTCCTTGCAAGGACGCAGCCGAGTGATAATTCTGCATTATGGACGCTCCAGCGCACTAATCGCCTAAAAAAGAGGAGCAGAGCTTCGCCGCGGCCGCCACAAGGCTCCTGGCTGCAGGCGAGCGCCCCGACACGACAACATCCAGATGTCGAGAGCGTTCTCTGGAAAGACGACGCAGCGTCCCGTTCTGTCCCGTTCTGCCGTAACATCTGTCTCCTCTGCTGCTCTGCAACCTGCTGGACGCTGAATCCGGAGCGCGGCGCCGCTCGCTTCCCGCTCTAAACACGCACATGTGGACGCCATCAATTACCGCTGTCACTTCGCCCCGGTAAAGCCAGATACGCTGCTGAACAGTCATTAGGTTTATTGGCCCGGCGAGGGGCTCGTTCGTCACAGGGCAGCGCCTCGTTCTTCATTAACGAGGAATGACGAGCGGACGCACCGGCGCAGCGCTGGGACCGTTGGAGCGCACGCAGTCTCTGGGCCATGGTCGCGTGCATGGAGATAAATGGCCGCCATTTCTGCCAACAAACTTTGCGGACAAGATGAATTTCAAAAAAGCAGCAAATTGCCGTCGTCCATCACCGCCGTCGTATCGCCGCCATCAGATCAGCGCATAAATGATAGAACTTCCTACAAAGTCATTAAATGTTTCATTTATGGAAAGTAGTTAGCGCTTGTCGGCGTATTCCTCGCACTCCTTCCCATCCGCGCCATCTTTATGACACCATGAACTGCCATCTTATTCCAGTTGGCGTCCACCAATGATACCAACTCTGGAGGTCCTTCATGTCTACTATGAACTTCCTCCACCATCTCTAGATCCACCTATGGTGAGGGACCGCAGATGGAACCCCCACCCTAATGGGGACGATCATTTGTAGGAAGGGGCACCTCCATGGGACCGAAGAAAGCCGTACATACATGGGGAGGAGCATGGGATGGAGAAGCAGATGGAACCCCCACCCTAATGGGGACGATCATTTGTAGGATGGGGCACCTCCATGGGACCGAGGAAAGCCGTACATACATGGGGAGGAGCATGGGATGGAGAAGCAGATGGAATCCCCACCCTAATGGGGACGGTCATTTGTAGGAAGGGGCACCTCCATGGGACCGAAGAAAGCCGTACATACATGGGGAGGAGCTTGGGATGGAGAAGCAGATGGAACCCCCACCCTAATGGGGACGATCATTTGTAGGAAGGGGCACCTCCATGGGACCGAGGAAAGCCGTACATACATGGGGAGGAGCATGGGATGGAGAAGCAGATGGAACCTCCACCCTAATGGGGACGATCATTTGTAGGATGGGGCACCTCCATGGGACTGAAGAAAGCCGTACATACATGAGGAGGAGCATGGGATGGAGAAGCAGATGGAACCTCCACCCTAATGGGGACGATAATTTGTAGGAAGGGGCACCTCCATGGGACCGAGGAAAGCCGTACATACAGTTGTGTTCAGAATAATATCAGTGCAATGAAAAAAGTGACTAAAGCTGCAAATCCTTCTAATCCTTTTCTTTCCATCCACACAAATGCATTGGGAACACGACACATTCTATTCCAAATCACAACATGAAGAAAAATACATCAAATTTGTGTTGTTCCTCTAAAAAAATGGAAGAAAAGTGAATATTAGACGGTTCAAAACAATGGCCGTGTTTGTATTCTTCTTTACAAACTCAAACATTCACTATATAAACTGAGAAATGTTTGAAGGTTTTGCTTTCCTTTGAATGACTTCATGAATATTTGGTTGTAGTCGCACTGTTTCTGAGAACTGCTGTACATCTGTGTTGCATGGAGTCCCCCAACTTCTGGCCCCTGTGATCAGGTATTCCAGCCCAGGATGATTGGACCACATTCCACAGTTCTTCTCTATTTCTTGGTTTGGCCTCAGAAACGGCATTTTTGATGTCACCCCACAAGTTTTCTATTGGATGAAGATCCGGGGATTGGGCTGGCCACTCCATAACGTCCATCTTGTTGGTCTGGAACCAAGATGTTGCCCGTTTACTGGTGTGTTTGGGGTCGTTGTCTTGTTGGAACCCCCATTTCAAGGGCATTTCCTCTTCAGCATAAGGCAGCATGACCTCTTCAAGTATTCTGATGTATTCAAACTGATCCATGATCCCTGGTATGCGATAAATAGGCCCAACACCGTAGTATGAGAAACATCCCCATATCATGATGCTTGCACCACCATGCTTCACGGTCTTCACAGTGTACTGTGGCCTGAATTCAGTGTTTGGGGGTCGTCTGACAAACTGTCTCCGCCCACTAGACCCAAAAAGAACAATCTTACTTCCATCAGCCCACAAAATGTTGGGCCATTTCTCTTTAGGCCGGTCAATGTGCACTTTGGCAGATTGTAACCTCTTCAGCACGTCTTTTCCCAACAGTGGGACTTTGCGGGGACTTCTTGCAGATAGCTTGGCTTCACATCGGCGTCTTCTAATTGTAACAGTCCTCACAGGGAACGTCACACCTTCTTTCATCTTCCTGGAGCTGATTGTTGGCTGAGTCCTCACAGGGAACGTCACACCTTCTTTCATCTTCCTGGAGCTGATTGTTGGCCGAGTCCTCACAGGGAACGTCACACCTTCTTTCATCTTCCTGGAGCTGATTGTTGGCTGAGTCCGCACCATTTTGGCTATTCTTCTATCCATTCCAATGGTAGTTTTTCGCTTTCTTCCGCGTCTTTCAGGTTTTGGTTGCCATGTTAAAGCATTTGCCATCATTTTAGCTGAGCAGCCGATCATTTTCTGCACTTCTTTATATGTTTTCCCCTCCAATCAACGTTTTAATCAAGGTACGCTGTTCTTCTGAACAATGTCTGGAACGACCCATTTTCCTCAGAATTTCAGAGAGAAATGCACTGTAACCAGCATGTCCAACATTTGCTGCCTTCCTTCCTTAAATAAGGGCAATCATTGCCACCTGTTTATCAAAGAATGAATGACCTCACTAATAGAACTCCACACGGCTATTATTGTGAACACGCCCCTTTCAATGAGTGATTCAATGACACAGAATCAGCAGCATGCATGTCATGACTGTCGGGTCTGTTGGATTTCTATGACTCTACTACACCTGCTAGGAAATCATTTGCCATGTAGGAATATCATTTCCACCAAAAACAGCGATTGATCCGGTTAGTGATGTCTGACGGCTAGTATTTTGAACACAACTGTACATGGGGAGGAGCATGGGATGGAGAAGCAGATGGAGCATTCAGCTATGAGCCTTGTTTGACCTTGTTGGGAAAAATGGCTTTTTGGCTATTCCCATTTATAAAAACAAAATGAACAGAGGTCCACGGTGCTCCATGATTCGTGGTCCATCCCCGGGGAACAAAATAAGCGAACCCTAAAATCACAACCAATAATAAAAGTGCATGAGGGTACAGTAATGATCCAACCTATAAAGAGAAAGATCCTCAACTCCTGAACCTCCCCCTCCCGGGGTGCAAGGCTCCTGACAGTGGCAAGGTTCTCTGGTCAAACAAGGCCAAAGCCAGGTGGACCCCACTGCTCCTTAGGAACCTGCTGAAGTCAGTCCTCCAATTCTTGGTGAGCGCCCTTCAGAAGAGAGAACCCCAGCTGGGGAGAGGAAAAAGAGGGCCACAGATCCTCTCCCAGACCCCGATAACCTGCACCCTCTGCCTCTGTAAGAGAAAAAAAAACCACACACATGGACAAGTACCCGTGATGAATAGTGCAACATAAATACAAAGTGCCAAGTGGACTACACAAGGTGGGCCTTCCAGCTGGTATACAAGTTGTTCTGAGATAGCCAGAAGGACCACCCAAGAACTATGTGCAAGAATAGCAAAGGTGGTGTGACCGAGTGCTGGAGATAGGATTATGCCAACATTCCTGGGAAGCCAACCCACAGGAGGAACATCACCGGGAGCTCCTTGTACCTCCTCGCTCCTGACCCAGGGCCGGTACAAGGGGTGGGCAGGAGGGGCGACTGCTCTGGACACAATGGCTTATTGCTGGGATGGGGGCACCCAGTGGCAAGGCTGACAGGAGTAGTGACGGCGCATCACTGCTAAGGGAAGGAGGGGGGGGGGGGGTCGCAGTTTGGCATCTTTGCCTTGGGCGGTGGATGACCTTGTCCCGGCACTGCCATGACCAGGCACAGGATACAGTTCCATCACAATCAGAACTTTGGAAGAGCCTGTCTACAACCGGGGACAAGTCTAGCGAACCGGGCCTGATTCAACCCGGGAGGAAAGGATCCCTCCCACCATCTCCACCTCATTAGGAGTTACTAACCAGCACCCCGTCCTGGGCCGAGGGGCACCGGCATTGTGTTCCTGAAAACTTGATCTTAGCCAAAAGGCGTGAATGGCCACCCATTCCAACCTCTGGCTTCTGTGGGCATCTTGGGTGATGTCACTGACCAAATATGTCAGGACCTTATTCAATGATGTCAGCCAGATGGCCAGAGAACATAAGAGGCATCTCCCATAGATGTAATCGGGGTTGAGGTACCCCCCCCCCCCAAAAAAAAAAAAATCCTTACCAGACCCTTATCCAGGCATGCAGAAAATGAGAGGCTGTGAGTATGTACCCCCCCTCCCCCATCCTTCAACCATACCAGGCCCCATCCCCAGGGAGGGCACCTTGTTGGGGGCCATTTTGTACCAAAAGCTTGCCAATTGCCCTTGAAAAAGGCCAAAAACAGATTCAGCTCCCATGGAGTTCATTGGGGTTTGTTTGTTTTTTTTGTTTTTTTTTGTATTTCCAATATTTTTTTATTAGAAAAACATAAGAAATACAAAATGTGAACCGACAAATTTTCACACGTAAGCGTCAGGAACCCAACGTTTCACGACAGAGGGATAGGGAGATGAAGTGAAGGGTATAAAGTCCCACCGATAAAATCCCACAGATAAAGTCCCACCCATAAAGTCCCACCCATAAAGTCCCACCCATAAAGCCCCACAGATAAAGCCCCACAGATAAAGCCCCACAGATAAAGCCCCACCGATAAAATCCCACAGATAAAGTCCCACCCATAAAGTCCCACCCATAAAGTCCCACCCATAAAGTCCCACCCATAAAGCCCCACCGATAAAATCCCACCGATAAAGTCCCACCGATAAAATCCCACCGATAAAGTCCCACCGATAAAGTCCCACCGATTAAATCCCACCGATAAAGTCCCACCGATAAAGTCCCACCGATAAAGTCCCACCGATAAAGTCCCACCGATTAAATCCCACCGATAAAGTCCCACCGATAAAATCCCACCGATAAAGTCCCACCGATAAAGTCCCACCGATGAAGCCCCACCGATTAAATCCCACCGATAAAGTCCCACCGATAAAGTCCCACCGATAAAGTCCCACCGATAAAGTCCCACCGATTAAATCCCACCGATAAAGTCCCACCGATTAAATCCCACTGATAAAGCCCCACCGATAAAGCCCCACCGATTAAATCCCACCGATAAAGTCCCACCGATTAAATCCCACTGATAAAGTCCCACCGATAAAGCCCCACCGATTAAATCCCACCGATAAAGTCCCACCGATTAAATCCCACCGATAAAGTCCCACCGATAAAGTCCCACCGATAAAGTCCCACCGATAAAGCCCCACCGATAAAGCCCCACCGATTAAATCCCACCGATAAAGTCCCACCGATAAAGCCCCACCGATAAAGTCCCACCGATTAAATCCCACCGATAAAGTCCCACTGATAAAGTCCCACCGATAAAGTCCCACTGATAAAGTCCCACCGATAAAGTCCCACCGATAAAGTCCCACCGATAAAGTCCCACCGATAACAGTGGATCGTGTTGTTTGGTGAACATCCAGCGACCAGAATTTCGCTCAGTTCACTCATCATTCCTCTCAGACTCCATCAGATATTCGCACCCACCTCCTGCGGCCATCTTGATAAAGAAGAATGGAAAGAGAGACAAAAAATGTACCTTACCCATAACGTAAAACGCACCTTTATGTGTAGGGCACCACCTGCCTGGAGTTTGCATGTTCTCCCTGTGCCTGAGTGGGTTTTCTCTGGGTACTCCAGTCTCCTCCCACCCTCCAAAGACATGCTGGGAGGTTAACTGGCTCTGGTCTACATTGGCTGTAGTATGTGTATGTATGGATGTGAATTAGGGACCTTAGACTGTACGCTCCTCGGGGGCGGGGACTGATGAATGTACAATATGTATGTACAGCGCTGCGTATATTGATGGCGCTATATAAGTACCTGAAATAAATGAAATAAATAAATGTGCGCATGGATACACAGGCTAACATGGAGGGGCATTTAGAGGCAGAAAAAAAATGCGCAAAACACCTCTAACCGCGGCATTTCTTATGCCCAGTGTGCATGGCCCCCGACCCGTCATTAAGCCGAATTCTTCAATTTATGGCGGTAAAAGTCCACAGAAAGAAGTTCTCTCTTAGGCTCGGTTCACACCGCCGCGACTCGGGATCCGACTTGTGAGACCCCACCCCCCCCAAGTCACATGACATGTGCAATGCCATGTCAGTCAATGAGAGCCGTCTAAATTGGCGCAACTGAAGCCGCATCGACTTTAGAAGAGGTCCCTGAGCTGCTTCCAGGCGACTTCTATCCGACTTGTGCCCATAGACTTTCATGGAAGTCGCCTCCAAGGCGAATCCTCCTCTATATTGATGTGATTTGGATCCCACATAAATCTGCAGGCGTACCGCGGGTTACGAATTCAATTCGTTTCGCGGGACTTTTCGTATTGTGAAAAATTCGTAAACCAAAACGCGGTTTCCCACAGGAATGCACTGAAAACCAAATCATCCGTTCCGGAGGTCAGAAAAAAGTTTAAAAAAAAGTCTTTTATCTGTTCAAAACTCTTTATAAAGTGAACTTTAAAGGCATAAATACTGTACAGGGACGTGATTAAAAACAATTCATAAATGCATTGAAAACCAATTCATTCATTCGTATTGCGGAAAAAATTTGTCAACCGAAACGCGGTTTCTCATAAGAATGCATTGAAAACCAATTAATTTGTTCCGGAGGTCAGAAAAAAGCCAAAAAAAATCTTATCTGTTCAAAACGCTTTATAAAGTGAACTTTAAAGTCATAAATACTGTACAGGGACGTGATTACAAAACAATTCATAAATGCATTGAAAGCCAATTAATCCGTTCATATTGAAAAAAATTCATAAGCCGAAACACAGTTTCCCATAGGAATGCATTGAAAACCAATTAATTCGTTCCGGAGGTCAGAAAATAGTAAAAAAAGAAGTTTTATCTGTTCAAAACTCTTTATAAAGTGCATTTTAAAGGCATAAATACTGTACAGGAACGTGATTAAAAAAAAAATTTGTAAATGCATTGAAAACCAATTCATCTGTTCATATTGCAAAAAAAATTTGTAAACCGAAACGCGGTTTCCTATAGGAATGCCTTGAAAACCAATTAATTTGTTCTGGAGGTCGGAAAAAAGTAAAAAAAAGTCTTATCTGTTCAAAACGCTTTTGTAAAGTGCATTTTAAAGGCATAAATACTGTACAGGGACGTGATTAGAAATTAATTTGTAAATGCATTAAAAACCAATTAATTCATTGGTATTGCGGAAAAAAAATTTGTCAACCGAAATGCGGTTTCCCATAGGAATGCATTGAAAACCGATTAAGTAGTTCCAGAGGTCAGAAAAAAGTAAAAAAAAATGCTTATCTGTTTAAAACTCTTTATAAAGTGCACTTTAAAGGCATAAATACTGTACAGGGACATGTTCTAAAAAAAAAAATTGTAAATGCATTGAAAACCAATTAGTTCGTTTGTATTGCGAACAATTCGTAAGCCGAAACGCGGTTTCCCATAGGAATGCATTGAAAACTAATTAATTCATTCCGGAGGTCAGAAAAAATGTAAAAAAAGTTTTATCTGTTCAAAACTCTTTATAAAGTGCATTTTCATAAATGCATTGAAAACCAATTAATCCGTTCATATTGAAAAAAATTCATAAACCAAAACGCAGTTTCCCATAGGAATGCATTGAAAACCAATTAATTCGTTCTGGAGGTCAGAAAATAGTAAAAAAAAGTCTTATCCGTTCAAAATGCTTTTATAAAGTGCATTTTAAAGGCATAAATACTGTACAGGGACGTGATTAGAAATTAATTCGTAATTGCGAAAACTTCGTAAGCTGAAACGCGGTTTCCCATAGGAATGCATTGAAAACCAATTAATTTGTTCCGGAAGTCAGAAAAAAGTAAAAAAAAAAATGTATCTGTTCAAAACTCTGTATAAAGTGCACTTTAAAGACATAAATACTGTACAGGGACGTGATTGAAAACCAATTCTTCCGTTCGTATTGCGAACAATTCGTAAGCCGAAATGCGGTTTCCCATAAGAATGTATTGAAAACTAATTCATTCCGGAGGTCAGAAAAAATTTAAAAAAAGGTTTATCTGTTTAAAACTCATTATAAAGTGCACTTTAAAGGCATAAATACTGTCCAGGGACATGATTAAAAAACAATTTAAAAATGCATTGAAAACCAATTAATCCGTTCATATTGTGAAAAATTCGTAAACAGAAACGCGGTTTCCCATAGGAATGCATTGAAAACCAATTAATTTGTTCCGGAGGTCAGAAAAAAGTAAAAAAAAAAGTCTTATCTGTTCAAAACGCTTTTATAAAGTGCACTTTAAAGGCATAAATACTGTGCAGGGACGTGATTAAAAAACAATTCATAAATGCATTGAAAACCAATTAATCCGTTCGTATTGCGAAAAAAATTCCTAAACCGGCATTATTTTCAATAGATTTTCATTCGAAAACCGAATATTCCGTTAACCGAGGCGTTCGTAAGCCGAGGTGCGCCTGTATTTGCCAAGAAATAAATCTGCAGAATGTTTCCAATATGTATCGGAACTCAGAGCTGGAAATACAAAAAGATACATTTGTTTCTGAAATACACATAAAAAAAAGAAATCAAGTGTTGCTGTACAGATTTCCCGGGAAAAGAAATGTTTTTTTCCTCTTTTCTCCGCCGCTGGAAAACCTAAAATAGCGCGGATGGTCCCCGCGGAGAAGTGCATTATCCCTGTATGCGAAGGACAACACGCGCTCAATCATCTCCGAGGCCATTGATGGCGAATCGCGGCAGCCGGCAACAGTCCGCTGGACTCTCTACGTGATGCCAGCAGCGAGGCTCGCTCTTTTTTGTGCGCGTGTTCCGCGGTCGCTGCGATCGCCCCCCTCGTGAAGACAGTGTGACAGAGTTTAGGTAAACTAGTAGCAATTAGGATAAGTAGACCATTCGACACAATTGCCCCCTCGCTGGGATCCGAAGAGAGGCAAACAAGACAGAATGTGCCACCAACCTAATGATAATCGCTGGGAGGACGGGTGCCCACCGCCAACGGCGACATTCCAGGCACTTTCCTGTCATCTCTCTGCCGCCGCCGCCGCGCTGGGGGTGCGCCAAATAAATCACGCTGACAGAATGGAGAGACCGAGGACGCAAATTGTCTCTTCTGCTGTCAGTGGAGTGGAGATGGCGAAGAGCTAGAGAGGATGATGACTGGGAATGGCGCGCTCCGTATAGCGATATGGCGAATCCGATGGAACCGCGAATCGTTTTAGATATGGATGTGAATATTGTGTGTTCTGCTGTAAACAAAATATTTCCATGTATGAACATTGGGCATCATACTTCTATATTACATATGCAGGCTGTGCTTCCTTCTCCGCAGTGCTGCGAGGTGATTGGCCTTTACTGCTGTGCAATTCTGCGCAGTGATTGGCCTTTACTGCTGTGCAATTCTGCGTGGTGATTGGCCTTTACTGCTCCGCAGTGCTGAGCAGTGATTGTACTTTGCTGCTCCGCAATGCTGCACAGTGATTGGCCTTTACTGCTCCGCAGTGCTGCACGGTGATTGGTCTTTTCTGCTCCGCAGTGCTGCACGGTGATTGGTCTTTTCTGCTCCGCAGTGCTGCACGGTGATTGGTCTTTACTGCTCTGCAGTGCTGCACAGTGATTGGCCTTTACTGCTCTGCAGTGCTGTGCAGTGATTGTACTTTGCTGCTCCGCAGTGCTGCACGGTGATTGGTCTTTACTGCTCCGCAGTGCTGCACGGTGATTGGTCTTTACTGCTCCGCAGTGCTGCACAGTGATTGGCCTTTACTGCTCCGCAGTGCTGCACGGTGATTGGTCTTTTCTGCTCCGCAGTGCTGCGCGGTGATTGGTCTTTACTGCTGTGCAATGCTGCACGGTGATTGGCCTTTACTGCTCTGCAATGCTGTGTGGTGATTGGTCTTTACTGCTCTGCAATGCTGTGTGGTGATTGGTCTTTACTGCTCTGCAATGCTGCAGGGTGATTGGCCTTTACTGCTCTGCAATGCTGTGTGGTGATTGGTCTTTACTGCTCTGCAATGCTGCAGGGTGATTGGCCTTTACTGCTCCGCAGTGCTGCACGGTGATTGGTCTTTACTGCTCTGCAATGATGCAGGGTGATTGGCCTTTACTGCTTCGCAGTGCTGTGTGGTGATTGGTCTTTACTGCTGTGCAATGCTGCACGGTGATTGGTCTTTACTGCTCTGCAATGCTGTGTGGTGATTGGTCTTTACTGCTCTGCAATGCTGTGTGGTGATTGGTCTTTACTGCTGAGCAATGCTGCGCGGTGATTGGTCTTTACTGCTGTGCAATGCTGCGCGGTGATTGGTCTTTACTGCTCCTTTACAGAATAGAAGATCACACCACGATCTGCAGGTCCCTGATTCTATTATCTCAGCAGTCAGTCAGCCAGAGTGCCAACTGCACTGCCTGCCAGACTACAGCCAACACCGGGAGAACCTACCACTCTGTAAATGGCATCGCTATGATTGGCAGGTTGATGCTTGGCAAGTCAGACACCAACGAGATCCGACATTTGTGTGACATCACGCCGACGTTGTGCCTTTCATCATATTTATGTATTATTGGTCACTTTTCTAGCGCAGCGCCTGAGATATCGATATTATTGTGGAAAATATGGAACGGCAGATTATTATATTATTATACAGGAATTATATATCATCAACAGTCTGCTCAGCGCTACAATATATCGGGAGACAATACAGATCAATACAGATCAATACAGGAGGGATAGGAGGGCCTGAACCTGGGAGCTTACAATCTAAGAGGGAGGGCTGATCCTCAGAGCTGACAATCTAAGAGGGAGGGGCTGATCCTGGGAGCTTACAATCTAAGAGGGAGGGCCTGATCCTGGGAGCTTACAATCTAAGAGGGAGGGGCTGATCCTCAGAGCTGACAATCTAAGAGGGAGGGGCTGATCCTGGGAGCTTACAATCTAAGAGGGAGGCCCTGATCCTGGGAGATTACAATCTAAGAGGGAGGGCCCTGATCCTGGGAGCTTACAATCTAAGAGGGAGGGGCTGATCCTCAGAGCTGACAATCTAAGAGGGAGGGGCTGATCCTGGGAGCTTACAATCTAAGAGGGAGGGGCTGATCCTGGGAGCTTACAATCTAAGAGGGAGGCCCTGATCCTGGGAGATTACAATCTAAGAGGGAGGGCCCTGATCCTGGGAGCTTACAATCTAAGAGGGAGGGGCTGATCCTCAGAGCTGACAATCTAAGAGGGAGGGCCCTGATCCTGGGAGCTTACAATCTAAGAGGGAGGGGCCTGATCCTGGGAGCTTACAATCTAAGAGGGAGGGGCTGATCCTCGGAGCTTACAGTCTAAGAGGGAGGGGCTGATCCTGGGAGCTTACAATCTAAGAGGGAGGGGCTGATCCTGGGAGCTTACAATCTAAGAGGGAGGGGCTGATCCTGGGAGCTTACACTCCAAGAGGAAGGGCCTGAACCTGGGAGCTTACAATCTAAGAGGGAGGGGCTGATCCTGGGAGCTTACAATCTAAGAGGGAGGGGCTGATCCTGGGAGCTTACACTCTAAGAGGGAGGGGCCTGATCCTGGGAGCTTACAATCTAAGAGGGAGGGGCTGATCCTGGGAGATTACAATCTAAGAGGGAGGGCCCTGATCCTGGGAGCTTACAATCTAAGAGGGAGGGGCTGATCCTCAGAGCTGACAATCTAAGAGGGAGGGCCCTGATCCTGGGAGCTTACAATCTAAGAGGGAGGGGCCTGATCCTGGGAGCTTACAATCTAAGAGGGAGGGGCTGATCCTCGGAGCTTACAGTCTAAGAGGGAGGGGCTGATCCTGGGAGCTTACAATCTAAGAGGGAGGGGCTGATCCTGGGAGCTTACAATCTAAGAGGGAGGGGCTGATCCTGGGAGCTTACACTCCAAGAGGAAGGGCCTGAACCTGGGAGCTTACAATCTAAGAGGGAGGGGCTGATCCTGGGAGCTTACAATCTAAGAGGGAGGGGCTGATCCTGGGAGCTTACAATCTAAGAGGGAGGGGCTGATCCTGGGAGCTTACACTCTAAGAGGGAGGGGCCTGATCCTGGGAGCGTACAATCTAGGAGGGAGGGGCTGATCCTGGGAGTTTACAATCTAAGAGGGAGGGCCTGATCCTGGGAGTTTACAATCTAAGAGGGAGGGCCTGAACCTGGGAGCTTACAATCTAAGAGGGAGGGGCTGATCCTGGGAGCTTACAATCTAAGAGGGAGGGGCTGATCCTGGGAGCTTACAATCTAAGAGGGAGGGGCTGATCCTGGGAGCTTACAATCTAAGAGGGAGGGGCTGATCCTGGGAGCTTACAATCTAAGAGGGAGGGGCTGATCCTGGGAGCTTACAATCTAAGAGGGAGGGCCTGATCCTGGGAGTTTACAATCTAAGAGGGAGGGCCCTGATCCTGGGAGCTTACAATCTAAGAGGGAGGGGCCTGATCCTGGGAGTTTACAATCTAAGAGGGAGGGGCTGATCCTGGGAGCTTAAAATCTAAGAGGGAGGGGCTGATCCTAGGAGCTTACAATCTAAGAGGGAGGGGCTGATCCTGGGAGCTTACAATCTAAGAGGGAGGGCCTGATCCTGGGAGCTTACAATCTAGGAGGGAGGGGCTGATCCTGGGAGCTTACAATCTAAGAGGGAGGGGCTGATCCTGGGAGCTTACAATCTAAGAGGGAGGGGCTGATCCTGGGAGCTTACAGTCTAAGAGGGAGGGCCTGATCCTGGGAGCTTACAATCTAGGAGGGAGGGGCTGATCCTGGGAGCTTACAATCTAAGAGGGAGGGGCTGATCCTGGGAGCTTACAATCTAAGAGGGAGGGGCTGATCCCGGGAGCTTACAATCTAAGAGGGAGGGGCTGATCCTGGGAGCTTACAGTCTAAGAGGGAGGGCCTGATCCTGGGAGCTTACAATCTAAGAGGGAGGGGCTGATCCTGGGAGCTTACAGTCTAAGAGGGAGGGCCTGATCCTGGGAGTTCACAATCTAAGAGGGAGGGGCTGATCCTGGGAGCTTACAATCTAAGAGGGAGGGGCTGATCCTGGGAGCTTACAATCTAGGAGATGTGAGGATTGCATCAACTCAAATGTGTACAGGAAATGACATCACAGCCTAATGGATAGTTTTAGGGCATATATATATATACACAGTATATACTGTATCAATGAACAATTACCAGAATCCACCAGATATTACCACATCGGAGGGAATGAAGGAAGGAGACAAGCAAGCGAGAGAAGAATGAAGGAAGAAAGAAAAAAGGAGCCAAACCCTTTGAAGAAGGGAAAAAAGAAATTGAAAAAAATGAAAGGAAAAGGGTAAGGAATGGTACAATGAAAGAAAGAAAAAGGGGAAAAAACTCAAGAAAAATGGAAGAAGGAATGGTAGAATAAAAGAAAGGAAGCAGGGAGAGAAGAAGCGATGAAAGGAAGAAGGAAGGAGAGGAAGAAGGAAGGAGAGGAAGAAGGAAGGAGAGGAAGAAGGAAGGAGAGGAAGAAGGAAGCACGAAAAAGAAAGGATGAGAAGGAAGACTAGAAAGAAGGGGAGAAAGAAGACAATGCAAACAATGAAGGAAGGAAGGAATGGAAGAATGGAAAAGAAAGGAAGCAGAAAAGAAGGAAGGAAAGAAAGGAAAAGGGGAAGAAGTAATGGTAGAATGAAAGAAAGGAAGTGAGGAAGTGAAGTGATGATGAAAGGAAGTGATGGAAGAAAGAAGGAAGAAAGGGATAAAGAATGGAAGGAATGGGAAAAAGATAGAAAGGGAGGGAAGAACCTAGGAAACAAAGAGGGAACGAAGAGAAGAAAAAGAGGAAGAAGGAAGGACGAAAAAGGGAAAAAGAAAGGATGAGAAAAAGGAAGAATAGAAAGAAGGGGAGAAAGAAGACAGTGCAAACAATGAAGGAAGGAAGGAATGGAAGAATGAAAAATAAAGGAAGAAGAAAAGGGGAAGAAGGAATAAAAGAAAAGGGAAGGAGGGAAAGAAGTACGGAAGGTAGGGGAGAAGGACAAAAAGAAACAAAGGACGAGAAGGAAGGAAATAAAAGGAGAAAAAGAGGAGGGAAGGAAGAGAAGGAAACAAAGAAGAAAGAAGGAAGGCAGGAAGACTGGAATGAAGGGCAGAAGGAATGAGCAAAGGAAGAAGAAATGATGAGAAGGAAGGGAAGAAAAAGGGGAAGAAGAGGAAGAAAGAGAAAAAAAATGAAGGAATGGTAGAATGAAAGAAAGGAAGGAGGGAGAGAAGAAGCGATGAAAGAAAGAAGGAAGAAAGGGATGAAGAACAGAAGGTAGGGGAGATAGACAAAAAGAAATAAACAATGAGAAGGAAGCAAAGAAAGGGAGAAAAGGAGAAGGGAAGGAAGAAAAGGAAACAAAAAAGAAAGAAAGGGAAGAAAGAAAGATGAGAAGGAAAGAAAGGAAGAATGGAATGAAGGGAAGAAGGAAGGAGCAAAGGAAGAAGAAATGATGAGAAGGAAGGAAAGAAAAAGGGGAAGTAGAGGAAGGAAAATAAAAAAATGAAGGAATGGTAGAATGAAAGAAACAAAGAAGGGATGAAGGAACAAAAGAAAGAAGCAAGAAGAATGAAAGATGGGGGGAAAAGAAGGAAAGAAAAGGGAAGGAAGAAGAAAGACAGGAAAGGAAAGGAGGAAAGGGAAGAATGAAGAGAAGGGAGGGAAGAAGGAAGGAAGGGAAAGGAGGGAAGGGAAGAATGAAGAGAAGGGAGGGAAGAAGAAAGGAAGGGAAGAATGAAGAGAAGGGAGGGAAGAAGAAGGGAAAGGAAAGGAGGGAAGGGAAGAATGAAGAGAAGGGAGGGAAGAAGAAAGGAAGGGAAGAATGAAGAGAAGGGAGGGAAGAAGAAAGGAAGGGAAGAATGAAGAGAAGGGAGGGAAGAAGAAAGGAAGGGAAGAATGAAGAGAAGGGAGGGAAGAAGAAAGGAAGGGAAGAATGAAGAGAAGGGAGGGAAGAAGGAAGGAAGGGAAAGGAGGGAAGGGAAGAATGAAGAGAAGGGAGGGAAGAAGAAAGGAAGGGAAGAATGAAGAGAAGGGAGGGAAGAAGGAAGGAAGGGAAAGGAGGGAAGGGAAGAATGAAGAGAAGGGAGGGAAGAAGAAAGGAAGGGAAGAATGAAGAGAAGGGAGGGAAGAAGAAGGGAAAGGAAAGGAGGGAAGGGAAGAATGAAGAGAAGGGAGGGAAGAAGAAAGGAAGGGAAAGGAAAGGAGGGAAGGGAAGAATGAAGAGAAGGGAGGGAAGAAGGAAGGAAGGGAAAGGAAAGGAGGGAAGGGAAGAATGAAGAGAAGGGAGGGAAGAAGGAAGGAAGGGAAAGGAAAGGAGGGAAGGGAATAATGAAGAGAAGGGAGGGAAGAAGGAAGGAAGGGAAAGGAAAGGAGGGAAGGGAAGAATGAAGAGAAGGGAGGGAAGAAGGAAGGAAGGGAAAGGAAAGGAAAGGAGGGAAGGGAAGAACAACAGAAATAAAAGAAGGAAAGGAGGAAGGAAGAGAAAGAAGAAAGTAAGGAGTGAAAGGAAGAGAAGGAAGGAAGTGCCGACCCCAAGCCGTGCTGGAGGAGCCCTCTGCTCCGAGTCCTATTAGTGGCTCTATACTGTCACGTTGCAGCGATCGCTCACAGCTCATAATAAAGCGATTTTTCCGGAATAATGAAGGTGCTGGGGGTCACGTGACAACATTCTTCACATTTTCTCCAGAAAGATGATAGTGAACATTGTATCAGCGCCAAGAACTTCCCACCGACAGCCCATCTCTCCCGGTACTGACCCGCCATCCATCTCCCGCTCTATATATTACCTGTACTGCCGCAACCTCAGCCTTCACTCCTCCCACCCTGTCCACAGACCCCGCCCTTCTACTGACCACACCCTTCTACAAACCACCCCCAAATCACCAACACTACTATACTCCAATACTGGAGAGCAGTGATGTCACTCCTGTATAATATATCTTATATCCGGAGGGCGGTGATGTCACTCTGTATAATATATCTTATATCTGAAGGGCGGTGATGTCACTCGGTATAATATATCTTATATCTGGAGGGCGGTGATGTCACTCGGTATAATATATCTTATATCTGGAGGGCGGTGATGTCACTCGGTATAATATATCTTATATCTGGAGAGCGGTGATGTCACTCTGTATAATATATCTTATATCTGGGGGGCGGTGATGTCACTCTGTATAATATATCTTATATCTGGAGAGCGGTGATGTCACTCCTGTATAATATATCTTATATCTGGAGGGCGGTGATGTCACTCGGTATAATATATCTTATATCCGGAGGGCGGTGATGTCACTCGGTATAATATATCTTATATCCGGAGGGCGGTGATGTCACTCTGTATAATATATCTTATATCTGGAGGGCGGTGATGTCACTCTGTATAATATATCTTATATCTGGAGGGCGGTGATGTCACTCGGTATAATATATCTTATATCCGGAGGGCGGTGATGTCACTCTGTATAATATATCTTATATCTGGAGGGCGGTGATGTCACTCTGTATAATATATCTTATATCTGGAGGGCGGTGATGTCACTCTGTATAATATATCTTATATCTGGGGGGCGGTGATGTCACTTCTGTATAATATATCTTATATCTGGGGGGCGGTGATGTCACTCCTGTTTAATATATCTTATATCTGGAGGGCGGTGATGTCACTCTGTATAATATACAGTATCTTATATCTGGAGGGCGGTGATGTCACTCCTGTATAATATATCTTATATCTGGAGGGCGGTGATGTCACTCTGTATAATATATCTTATATCTGGAGGGCGGTGATGTCACTCTGTATAATATATCTTATATCTGGAGGGCGGTGATGTCACTCTGTATAATATATCTTATATCTGGAGGGCGGTGATGTCACTCTGTATAATATATCTTATATCTGGAGGGCGGTGATGTCACTCTGTATAATATATCTTATATCCGGAGGGCGGTGATGTCACTCTGTATAATATATCTTATATCCGGAGAACGGTGATGTCACTCTGTATAATATATCTTATATCTGGGGAGCGGTGATGTCACTCTGTATAATATATCTTATATCTGGAGAGTGGTGATGTCACTCTGTATAATATATCTTCTATCTGGAGGGCGGTGATGTCACTCTGTATAATATATCTTATATCTGGAGGGCGGTGATGTCACTCCTGTTTAATATATCTTATATCTGGAGGGCGGTGATGTCACTCTGTATAATATATCTTATATCTGGAGGGCGGTGATGTCACTCTGTATAATATATCTTATATCTGGAGGGCGGTGATGTCACTCTGTATAATATATCTTATATCTGGAGGGCGGTGATGTCACTCTGTATAATATATCTTATATCTGGAGGGCGGTGATGTCACTCTGTATAATATATCTTATATCTGGAGGGCGGTGATGTCACTCTGTATAATATATCTTATATCTGGAGAGCGGTGATGTCACTCTGTATAATATATCTTATATCTGGAGGGCGGTGATGTCACTCTGTATAATATATCTTATATCTGGGGGGCGGTGATGTCACTCTGTATAATATATCTTATATCTGGAGGGCGGTGATGTCACTCCTGTATAATATATCTTATATCTGGAGGGCGGTGATGTCACTCTGTATAATATATCTTATATCTGGAGGGCGGTGATGTCACTCTGTATAATATATCTTATATCTGGAGGGCGGTGATGTCACTCTGTATAATATATCTTATATCTGGAGGGCGGTGATGTCACTCTGTATAATATATCTTATATCTGGAGGGCGGTGATGTCACTCTGTATAATATATCTTATATCTGGAGGGCGGTGATGTCACTCTGTATAATATATCTTATATCTGGGGGGCGGTGATGTCACTCTGTATAATATATCTTATATCTGGAGAGCGGTGATGTCACTCCTGTATAATATATCTTATATCTGGAGGGCGGTGATGTCACTCTGTATAATATATCTTATATCTGGAGGGCGGTGATGTCACTCCTGTATAATATATCTTATATCTGGAGGGCGGTGATGTCACTCTGTATAATATATCTTATATCCGGAGGGCGGTGATGTCACTCTGTATAATATATCTTATATCTGGAGGGCGGTGATGTCACTCTGTATAATATATCTTATATCCGGAGAGCGGTGATGTCACTCCTGTATTTGCGACGTGTCCCGTCTGTTACCTATTTAACGCTTTGTTTGCCCGGAGTTCCGGCAGTGACCAGCCAGTGACAGGGTTAAGCCCCCCTCCCCTCCCCCGCCATCACACAACCTGCTGGAAATAGCCTGAGATGAAACCGTTTAAGTGTGTCTAAACATCATTAAGAGTGGCAGTTGTGTCTGCGAGCGTCCGGGTGACTGAGCGCATTACACGCGCCCGCCATCCAGGAAATTAATTTTCTTCAATAAAGCCATTTTTAAGCCTCATATATTTCCCAATCTAAACATATGTCACCATTTCATAAACAGAATAAATGGATTAAAATAATACATTACCGATATGCTGACACGTGGAGATATTTTAATTAGAAACGCTTAGGCCACGCCATCCGTAACGCTGGCTGTTTGTTGAAAGCCGCCACGGGCCATTTAATACTCAGGGAGAGGACAGGTATATCTGTCACCCGTCCCGCGCTCTTCACATCCAGCGACATTAACCCCTGCGAGGGAACGGCGTTCGCACTGCGCTCGGAGCCGCGTATGGAGTCTAACAATGGTGGCAGAGATTCGCCCTCCGCCTCGTGTCACTTTATAGAATAATATTTCTTGATAAAAGGCGGCCCCGGAACATCGGGGTAATTTAAAGGCCGTATTTACGCGGCTGATGCATTACACGGGCTCTCTGTGCCACCATCTTTCACGAGACGCTCTTACAGGCGGCGATAAAACAGCTGAGGAAAGCGAATGTCACTGTCACCCGCAAATTTATGGCAAAGGCAGAGAGCGCGGCCCGCCGTAGACCGAAACTCGGATCCCAGATCGAAACGTGGAATCCCATCGCGTCCGGGGGAACCACAAGTCCCAGATTCCCACATTTTATCTATCTGTCTATCTAGATGGGAAAAAGGAAGAAAGGGAAAAATGAAATGAAGAAAGAGAAGAAAATGAACTGGGGAAGAAGTAGGATGAGGAGATAGGAAGGAAGACATGAAGGAAAGTAATGAAGGAAGGAAAGAAACAGAATGAAAGGAAAAAAGATCCAAAGAAAAAATGAAGGGAAGAAGGAAGGAAAGAACGGAAAAAAGAAGGAAAAGAAGACATGAAGGAAGAAGGAAAGAACGGAAAAAAGAAAGAGCCAAAGAAAAAATGAAGAGAAGGTGGAAAGAAAGAAAAAGAGAAAAGAAAGAAGAAATGAAGGAAAGGAAGGAGGGAAGGGAAGGAAGGGAAGGAAGGGAAGGAAGGAAGGAAGGAAGGAAAGGAGGAAGAGAAAGGATCTAAGAAGCAAGAGAAGAAGGAAGGAATAAAAGGAACAAGGAAGTGGCAGAAAGGAAAAAAGGGAAGAAGTGAAACAAGGAAAGAAGCAAGGGAAGGATGGAAGGATTGACTTTAATTGACTGACTGACTGTCTATCTATCTATCTATTATCTATCTATCTATTATCTATCTATCTATCTATCTATCTATTATCTATCTATCTATTATCTATCTATCTATTATCTATCTATCTATCTATCTATTATCTATTATCTATCTATCTATTATCTATCTATCTATTATCTATCTATCTATCTATCTATTATCTATCTATCTATTATCTATCTATCTATTATCTATCTATCTATCTATTATCTATCTATTATCTATCTATCTATTATCTATCTATCTATCTATTATCTATCTATCTATTATCTATTATCTATCTATCTATTATCTATCTATTATCTATCTATCTATCTATTATCTATCTATCTATCTATCTATCTATCTATCTATCTATCTATCTATCTATTATCTATTATCTATCTATCTATTATCTATTATCTATCTATCTATTATCTATCTATCTATTATCTATCTATCTATTATCTATTATCTATCTATCTATTATCTATCTATCTATTATCTATCTATCTATCTATCTATCTATCTATCTATTATCTATCTATTATCTATCTATTATCTATCTATCTATCTATTATCTATCTATTATCTATCTATCTATTATCTATTATCTATCTATCTATTATCTATCTATCTATTATCTATCTATCTATCTATCTATCTATCTATCTATCTATTATCTATTATCTATCTATCTATCTATCTATCTATCTATCTATCTATCTATCTATCTATTATCTATTATCTATTATCTATCTATTATCTATTATCTATCTATCTATTATCTATTATCTATCTATCTATTATCTATCTATTATCTATCTATTATCTATCTATCTATCTATCTATCTATCTATCTATCTATTATCTATTTATCTATCTATCTATCTATTATCTATTATCTATCTATCTATTATCTATCTATTATCTATCTATCTATCTATTATCTATCTATCTATCTATCTATCTATCTATCTATCTATCTATCTATCTATCTATTATCTATCTATTATCTATCTATCTATCTATCTATCTATCTATCTATCTATCTATTATCTATTATCTATCTATCTATTATCTATCTATCTATTATCTATTATCTATCTATCTATTATCTATCTATCTATCTATCTATCTATCTATCTATCTATCTATCTATCTATTATCTATCTATCTATCTATCTATTATCTATTATCTATCTATCTATCTATCTATCTATCTATCTATCTATCTATCTATCTATCTATCTATCTATCTATTATCTATCTATCTATTATCTATCTATCTATTATCTATCTATCTATCTATCTATCTATCTATCTATCTATCTATTATCTATCTATCTATCTATCTATCTATCTATCTATCTATTATCTATCTATCTATCTATCTATCTATCTATCTATCTATCTATCTATCTATCTATTATCTATCTATCTATTATCTATTATCTATCTATCTATCTATCTATCTATCTATCTATTATCTATCTATTATCTATCTATCTATCTATCTATCTATCTATCTATCTATCATCTATCTATTATCTATCTATCTATCTATCTATCTATCTATCTATTATCTATCTATTATCTATCTATCTATTATCTATCTATCTATCTATTATCTATCTATTATCTATCTATCTATCTATCTATCTATCTATTATCTATCTATCTATCTATCTATCTATCTATCTATCTATTATCTATCTATCTATTATCTATCTATCTATCTATCTATCTATCTATCTATCTATTATCTATCTATCTATCTATCTATCTATCTATTATCTATTATCTATCTATCTATCTATCTATCTATCTATCTATCTATCTATTATCTATCTATCTATCTATCTATCTATCTATCTATCTATCTATCTATCTATCTATCTATCTATTATCTATCTATCTATTATCTATCTATCTATCTATTATCTATCTATTATCTATCTATCTATCTATCTATCTATCTATCTATTATCTATCTATCTATCTATTATCTATCTATTATCTATCTATCTATCTATCTATCTATTATCTATCTATCTATCTATCTATCTATCTATCTATCTATCTATCTATTATCTATCTATCTATCTATCTATCTATCTATTATCTATCTATCTATCTATCTATTATCTATCTATCTATTATCTATCTATTATCTATCTATTATCTATCTATCTATTATCTATTATCTATCTATTATCTATTATCTATCTATTATCTATCTATCTATCTATCTATCTATTATCTATCTATTATCTATTATCTATCTATCTATCTATCTATCTATCTATCTATCTATCTATCTATCTATTATCTATCTGTCTATTATCTATCTATCTATCTATCTATCTATCTATCTATTATCTATCTATCTATCTATCTATTATCTATCTATTATCTATCTATTATCTATCTATTATCTATCTATCTATCTATCTATCTATTATCTATCTATTATCTATCTATCTATCTATCTATCTATCTATCTATCTATCTATCTATTATCTATCTATCTATTATCTATCTATCTATCTATTATCTATCTATCTATTATCTATCTATCTATCTATCTATCTATCTATCTATCTATCTATCATCTATTATCTATCTATCTATCTATCTATCTATCTATCTATTATCTATCTATTATCTATCTATTATCTATCTATCTATCTATCTATCTATCTATTATCTATCTATCTATCTATCTATTATCTATCTATTATCTATCTATTATCTATCTATTATCTATCTATTATCTATCTATCTATCTATCTATCTATCTATCTATCTATCTATCTATTATCTATCTATCTATCTATCTATCTATCTATCTATCTATCTATCATCTATTATCTATCTATCTATCTATCTATCTATCTATCTATCTATCTATCTATCTATCTATCTATCTATTATCTATCTATCTATTATCTATTATCTATCTATCTATTATCTATCTATCTATCTATCTATCTATCTATCTATTATCTATCTATCTATCTATCTATTATCTATCTATCTATCTATCTATCTATCTATCTATCTATCTATCTATTATCTATCTATTATCTATCTATCTATTATCTATCTATCTATTATCTATCTATTATCTATCTATCTATTATCTATCTATCTATCTATCTATCTATCTATCATCTATCTATCTATCTATCTATCTATCTATCTATCTATCTATCTATTATCTATCTATCTATCTATCTATCTCTTTCATTATCTCTCTGGTAATTGGCCAGCAGAGGGGGGTGAACGGTGTCTTCAGGGTGACAGATAGAGATAGAAATAATAGAGATGGATTTCTATATATATCCGGAACATTCTATAAATGGTCTCCATTTTGTAGCTGAAGCTCTTTATCCTCGCTAATTCCTTCCGCCATCTGCTCTATAAATAGGATATTCGCACCCCATGCGCTCTCTCCTGTCCGCATTGAGGGATGAAGTAAAGCTCCTTCCACAAACCTTTTATCTAAGACAACTTTCAGCAACAACATATTTAGGTGAAAGTCACTCTGTCCTCGGTCCCTTCATCATGTTTGTCATTTCAGACAGAAGAAAGAGACCAACAATCCTTCGTATCTCACTTACACGCTGTGGTCAGTAAACATGTTCAGTGATGAACCCTCCAATGTCTGGTCACATGGTCAATGTCATGGCACTGGTCACATGGGCTCAGTGATGAACCCTCCAATGTCTGGTCACATGGTCAATGTCTTGGCACTGGTCACATGGGCTCAGTGATGAACCCTCCAATGTCTGGTCACATGGTCAGTGTCTTGGCACTGGTCGGGTTGGCTCAGTGATGAACCTTCTAATGTCTGGTCACATGGTCAATGTCATGGCACTGGTCACATGGGCTCAGTGATGAACCCTCCAATGTCTGGTCACATGGTCAATGTCATGGCACTGGTCACATGGGCTCAGTGATGAACCCTCCAATGTCTGGTCACATGGTCAATGTCTTGGCACTGGTCACATGGGCTCAGTGATGAACCCTCCAATGTCTGGTCACATGGTCAATGTCATGGCACTGGTCAGGTGGGCTCAGTGCTGAACCTTCCAATGTCTGGTCATATGGTCAATGTCATGGCACTGGTCAGGTGGGCTCAGTGCTGAACCCTCCAATGTCTGGTCACATGGTCAATGTCTTGGCACTGGTCACATGGGCTCAGTGATGAACCCTCCAATGTCTGGTCACATGGTCAGTGTCTTGGCACTGGTCGGGTTGGCTCAGTGATGAACCTTCTAATGTCTGGTCACATGGTCAATGTCATGGCACTGGTCAGGTGGGCTCAGTGCTGAACCCTCCAATGTCTGGTCACATGGTCAATGTCTTGGCACTGGTCACATGGGCTCAGTGATGAACCCTCCAATGTCTGGTCACATGGTCAATGTCTTGGCACTGGTCACATGGGCTCAGTGATGAACCCTCCAATGTCTGGTCACATGGTCAATGTCATGGCACTGGTCAGGTGGGCTCAGTGATGAACCCTCCAATGTATTGTCGTATGGCCAATATGGCACTGGTCACATGGGCTCAGTGATGAACCCTCCAATGTCTGGTCACATGACACAGCACTGCATTGTACTTCCACCCCAATTATGTTCTGCTAACATTCCAGCACTCCAATTGTTTTCCTTTATTGTCCCAGCACCCCAATTATTTCCCAGTAGTACTCCAGCACCCTAATGATATCCTGCTTGTGCCCCAGCACTATTTTCCTGCTAGTTCCCTAGTACCTCAGGTATTTCTCATGGGTCTTTCACTGCCCCAATTATTTCCTGGTAATGTCTCAGCACTCCGGTAATTTCTCACTGGTTTTCCAGTACTACTCCAATTACTTTTCCTGAAATATTTCCTGCCAGCTCCCTAGGACCCCATTTACCTCCTGCTGCAGTTCCAGTACCCCAATAATGCCTTGCTAGGGTCCCAGCACACCAAATATGTCCTGCTAGGGCCCCAGCACACCTATTATGTCATGCTAGGGTCCTGGCACCCCAAAATATGCTCTTCTAGAGTCCCAGCACCACAATTATGTCCTGCTAGGATCCAATCACCCCAAATATGTAATGCTAGGGTCCCAGCACTGTAGTTATGTAATGCTAGGGTCCCAACACCACAATTATGTCATGCTAGGGTCCCAACACCACAATTATGTCATGCTAGGGTCCCAACACCACAATTATGTCATGCTAGGGTCCCAACACCACAATTTTGTCATGCTAGGGTCCCAGCAGCATAATTATGTATTGGTAGAGTTCAGGCACCCCAAAATGTGCCCTGCTAGGGTCCTAGCACCCCGTATATGTCCTGCTAGGGTCCTAGCACCCCGGATATGTCACACTAGAGTCCCAGCACCCCAATTATTTCATGGTAGGGTCCCAGCACCCCAATTATGTCATGGTAGGGTCCCAGCACCCCAATTATGTCATGGTAGGGTCCCAGCACACCAATTATGTCATGGTAGGGTCCCAGCACCCCAATTATGTCATGGTAGGGTCCCAGCACACCAATTATGTCATGGTAGGGTCCCAGCACCCCAATTATGTCATGGTAGGGTCCCAGCACCCCAATTATGTCATGATAGGGTCCCAGCACCCCAATTATGTCAGGATAGGATCGTAGCACCACAATTATGTTCTCCTAGTGTCCCAGCACGCCAAATATTTCCTGCTAGCTCCCTAGTAACCCAATTAATGTCCTGGCACCCTAATTATGTACCGTTAGTCTCTGGTAAGGAAGGCATTGGGCAAACAGCAGTGAAAACTGAGATTTCACCCAGAGAACAGCAAACGCCCCATGTAGGATTCCTTGTATATAAATCATATTATCAGTATGTAACAAACTGCAAACCTTTATTCTCTGTATAGTGTGTGGAGTGACTCTGCTTTACTGCTCCCCACTCCAGGCTACTGCTTGAATACAAGGGGCCTAGCCTGCAATTTCAGCAGGGCTTGCACACTGCAGCCTCATATACAGAGGACTATAGAACTTGTATAAACATCCAACATTGCTACAATTATTTTCACAGAAATGCTTCAAAGACAATCCAAAATCTGAGATTCCGTAATAGAGACGTGGTAACATCCTATCTCACTAGGAGGATTAGAGAGCGTAAGTCCTGTAGAAGCTGCCCGAGCCATTGCACCATGTGACAGTTATGTGAAGGCGGGGGACTCCTTTAATCAGGAAGAAGAGAGTTGATATGTAGCACCTGACAATTACGGCAGTGACCCCGGAGGGGCAGTATGTATTCACGGCTGGGACGGCACGGTTATAATATTGCGTAACCCGATCTGACAGTCAGTGATAGTTAGCATACAGCTGGGAAGTGTCTCCCCCCTCCCCCACCCACACTCACAGTTTGGCTGGCGGCCCAGTGTCTTCGCACATACCTGTAGCTGTAACGGGCTGAGTCCAGAAGCTGCGGCAGCTGCCATTGTCGATGGAATGAATTGCACGGGGTAGTTATCACCTGTCGGGGAGAACAATAGACTCAGGTTTAGACACTGAACACAAACGACACATTGCAAGTGCCAACACAGCCGCCTGCGCAACGCCCGCGCTCAGCAAGACATCTGCACACACACAGGGGATGCTGGGTAACTCAGGAGTGCCAGGAGGTGACCCACAGACTTAGGGGGGCATCTCAGGGCACCCACAGATAGGTTCACCCAGTGCCCCCCCCCCCCTTCCCATTTCACAACTTGGCTGTCCTCATAAGCAAATCAAGCCAATCTGTGGCAAATGATCAGATATTCGCTGTGGGTGTCCTCTGTGACCCGGAAAAGGGGCTCATTACAGTTCCGTTTAATGGGTGAGTGAGTAACTGCCACCCCATCCCCCCTTCAGGGTGAGCAGGTAGGTGATATGATACAATGATATCATTCTTATACATTGTAACAGGAGCAAATATTGACCATATTATACGATGATGGATACAATGATGGGATGCAATGATGGGATACAATGACGGGATACAATGATAGGATACAATGATAGGATACAATGATGGGATACAATGATGGGATACAATGACAGGATACAATGACAGGATACAATGATGGGATACAATGATGGGATACAATGATGGGATACAATGATGGGATACAATGATGGGATACAATGATGGGATACAATGATGGGATACAATGATGGGATACAATGATAGGATACAATGATAGGATACAATGACGGGATACAATGACAGGATACAATGACGGGATACAATGACGGGATACAATGACGGGATACAATGATGGGATACAATGACAGGATACAATGACGGGATACAATGACGGGATACAATGACGGGATACAATGATGGGATACAATGATGGGATACAATGATGGGATACAATGATGGGATACAATGATGGGATACAATGATGGGATACAATGATGGGATACAATGATGGGATACAATGATGGGATACAATGATAGGATACAATGATAGGATACAATGATGATGGGATACAATGATGGGATACAATGATGGGATACGATGATGGGATACGATGAGGGGATACAATGACGGGATACAATGACGGGATACGATGACGGGATACGATGACGGGATACGATGACGGGATACGATGACGGGATACAATGAAGGGATACAATGAAGGGATACAATGATGGGATACAATGATGGGATACAATGATGGGATACGATGATGGGATACGATGAGGGGATACAATGACGGGATACAATGACGGGATACGATGACGGGATACGATGACGGGATACGATGACGGGATACGATGACGGGATACAATGAAGGGATACAATGAAGGGATACAATGATGGGATACAATGATGGGATACAATGATAGGCTACAATGATGGGATACAATGATGGGATACAATGATGGGATACAATGATAGGATACAATGATGGGATACAATGATGGGATACAATGATGGGATACAATGAGGGGATACAATGACGGGATAAAATGAGGGGATACAATGATGGGATACAATGATGGGATACAATGATGGGATACAATGAAGGGATACAATGAGGGGATACAATGATGGGATACAATGATGGGATACAATGATAGGATACAATGAAGGGATACAATGAGGGGATACATTTATAACATTATTATACATTGAATCAGTATACCACAGAATTATTGTAATGGGGCACAAGGACATAACCCCCCCCGAATAATTACCATATTATGCTGATATTATACAACAATATAATATCATGATAGCATTATGATACATTGTAATGGGGAAACAAGGATGTGACACCCCAAATATTGACCATATTAATCTGATATTTTATCAGCCCTCATAATTTCCACTCTCTCGCTCGCATTGGGCGAGTGGAAAAAAGGAGGGGGCGAGCAGCGCCGGGACTAGGGGTGTGTGGGAGGTGCGGTGGTGGGGGTGGTGACAAGTAGAGATCTCCTGTGTGACTTTCAATGAAGCAGCTGGAAGCCACAGGAAGGAGAGGAGGAGAAGCGGCTTCCAGCTGCTTCATTGAAAGTCATACAGGAGATCACTACTTGTCACTGCCCCCACCGCCACCCCTTCCAGACATCCCTTGTCCCACTCCCCCATCTTATTTCCAATTTCACTTTCCGCTTCCAGCGACAGGGCAGGGTAGGGGTTGGGTGGGGCAACTGGTGGCGAGTAACTCTTAAGTTCTGGCTAGTAGCTCAGGACTTGAAATATTGAGCCCTGTATTATACAATGATCAGATCCATTGATAGCATTATGATACATTGTAATGGGGACACGAGGATGTGACACCCCAAATATTGACCATATTAATCTGATAGTATATAATGATCAGATCCATTCACAGCATTATTATACATTGCAACTGAATACCAAAGGATCCCCTCCCCCCAATAATGACCATATTATACAATGATAGGATATAATGATATCATTATTATACGTTGTAACATTGTAATGGGGACACGAGGGTGAGACACCCCAAATATTGACCATATTAATCGGATAGTATATAATGATCAGATCCATTGATAGAATTATGATACATTGTAATGGGGACACGAAGATGTGACACCCGGAACGGTAACTATAATATATTATTGTATACTATTAGGATATTATTATGATTAACATTCCCGGGGGTTTCCCTCATGTCTCCATTACAATGTATCATAATGATATCATATCAATATATAAAATCAGTATAATATGTTCAATATTTGGGGTGTCACATCCTCGTGTCCCCATTACAATATTACAATGTATAATATTGATATCATTGTATCATATCAGTATAATATGGTCAATATTGGGGGGGGGTATCTGGAATTCAGTTGCAATGTATAATAATTCTATGAGTGTATCTTACTATTGTATATTATGGTCCATATTTGGGGTGTCACATCCTCGTGTCCCCACTACAATGTATAATAATGCCCATGAAGACGTGACACCCCAAATATTGACCATAATATACAATGATAACATACACTTGTAGCATTATTGTACATTGTAATGGGGACACGAGGATGTGACACCCCAAATATCGACCATATTATATTGATATTATGTACTGATCAGATCCATTGATGCCATTGTGACACATTGTAATGGGAACCCGAGGATGTGACACCCGGAATGGTAACTATAATATATTATTGTATACTTTTAGGATATTATTATGGTTAACATTTCTTTGTGTCTCCATTACAATGTATCATAATGATATCATATCAATGTATAAAATCAGAATAATATGTTCAATATTTGGGGTGTCACATCCTCGTGTCCCCACTACAATGTATCATAATGCCCATGAAGACGTGACACCCTGAACATTGACCGTAATATACAATGATAACATACACTCACAGCATTATTATACATTGTAACTGAATACTAAAGGACCCCCCCCTCCCCCCCCAATAATGACCATATTATACTGATATGATACAATGATATCATTACTATACATTGTATGGGGACACAAGGACGTGACACCCCAAATATGGACCATATTATATTGATATTATGTAATGATCAGATCCATTGATAGAATTATGATACATTGTAATGGGGACACGAGGATGTGACACCCGGAATGGTAACTATAATATATTATTGTATACTATTAGGATATTATTATGGTTAACATTTCCTCGTGTCCCCATTACAATATATAATGATGATATTGTATCAATGTATAAAATCAGTATAATATGTTCAATATTGGTCATTACTGAGTGTATCTTACCATTGTATATTATGGTCCATATTTGGGGTGTCACATCCTTGTGTGCCCATACAATGTATAGTAATGATATCAATGGATCTGATCAATACATAATATCAGTATAACATGGTCAATATTTGGGGTGTCACATTCTCGTGTCCCCATTACAATATATAATGATGATATCGTATCAATGTATAAAATCAGAATAATATATTCAATATTGGTCATTACTGAGTGTATCTTACTATTGTATATTATGGTTCAAATTTGGGGTGTCACGTCCTTGTGTCCCCATACAATGTATAGTAATGATATCATTGTATCAGATCAGTATAATATGGTCATTATTGGGGGGGAGGGGGGGTCCTTTGGTATTCTGTTGCATCATATACTAACGCTATGATTATATCAGATCAGTATAATAACTTCATTATTGGTCATTATTGGTCATTACTTTTGTGTATCTTACTATTGTATATTATGGTCCATATTTGGGGTGTCACGTCCTTGTGTCCCCATACAATGTATAATAATGATATCATCAGATCAGTATAATATGGTCATTATTGAGGGGGGAAGGGGGTCCTCTGGTATTCTGTTGCAATGTATACTAACGCTATGATTGTATCTGATCATTATATATCAGTATAATATGGTCATTATTGGTCATTACTGAGTGTATCTTACTATTGTATATTATGGTCCATATTTGGGGTGTCACATCCTCGTGTCCCCACTACAATGTATCATAATGCCCATGAGGAAGTGATACCCCAAATATTGACCATATTATACAATGATAACATACACTCACAGCATTATTATACATTGTAACTGAATACTAAAGGACCCCCCCTCCCCCCCCAATAATGACCATAATATACAATGATAACATACACTCACAGCATTATTATACATTGTAACTGAATACCACAGGACCCCCCCCTCCCCCCCCAATAATGACCATAATATACAATGATAACATACACTTGTAGCATTATTATACATTGTAACTGAATACCACAGGACCCCCCCTCCCCCCCCCCCAATAATGACCATAATATACAATGATAACATACACTCATAGAATTATTGTACATTGTAATGGGGACACGAGGACGTGACACCCCAAATATCGACCATATTATATTGATATTATGTACTGATCAGATCCATTGATGCCATTGTGACACATTGTAATGGGAACCCGAGGATGTGACACCCGGAATGGTAACTATAATATATTATTGTATACTTTTAGGATATTATTATGGTTAACATTTCTTTGTGTCTCCATTACAATGTATCATAATGATATCATATCAATGTATAAAATCAGAATAATATTTTCAATATTTGGGGTGTCACATCCTCGTGTCCCCACTACAATGTATCATAATGCCCATGAAGACGTGACACCCTGAACATTGACCATAATATACAATGATAACATACACTTGTAGCATTATTATACATTGTAACTGAATACCACAGGACCCCCCCTCCCCCCCCCAATAATGACCATAATATACAATGATAACATACACTCATACCATTATTATACATTGTAACTGAATACCACAGGACCCCCCCTCCCCCCCCCCAATAATGACCATAATATACAATGATAACATACACTTGTAGCATTATTATACATTGTAACTGAATACCACAGGACCCCCCCTCCCCCCCCCCCCAATAATGACCATAATATACAATGATAACATACACTTGTAGCATTATTATACATTGTAACTGAATACCACAGGACCCCCCCTCCCCCCCCCCCAATAATGACCATATTATACAATGATAAGATAATCCCCCCAAAATTCTCTTCAATAATCAAAAGTCCCTTTAAGGGATGAAAATCTTGAAAAAGAAAAGAGGATTTAATGGCGAGCGTCTTCTAGACCGCTTACAGCGGGGAAATCTACGCGCTCAGAGCGCACACGTCAGCCTGCGCGTGTAACAATGCATAAACTAACTACCTCGAAAAGCGACTTTTCATGGCCCCGGCAGGACGCGACACCCAACCAACTCCACATTAACGTTAAGTTACAAAAAAAAATAAAAAGTCGGTTCCTAATCTCGCCATCCGCTTTGCATTCGGCCCATAATACCTCATCAGGCCAGTGAGCACAGCGAGCGCTCACACACAGTCCACTAACAATTGGCGTCTGATTGCCTATGACGGTCGGCTACAATGCCTCCCAGAACACTATATTGTACCGCCCCCCCGCTGAGCAATATTCAAAATACGCCATCTTATTTTCCCCTTTCCATGTGGTTGATTTTGGTTCGTTGGCGAATCGCGTGATTTTAATTTATTTTTTCTTTCTTTTTTTTTTTTTATTCCTGGAAACTAATCGCATCTAATGACCCCGGCGCCCGGGCTGATGTGATTTCTCTTTATTCCGATATGTTAAATCTCGTCGCCCCCCCCCCCCCAAATAAGATGGGAATTTCAGGTTAAATAAGGCTTCCTTCCACCTTTCCGTCTGCGGGAAATATATAGAACGGGCGCACAAAGGGCGCCGCAGAATTAATGACGCTTTAAAGAGGTTGGAAATAAGCATTTAAACTATCAGCGGGAACTAGTTTAGGTATGATGTCCCCCCCCCCACCCCCCGCCCCGACGCATCATGAATAATTCATGGCCGCCTCTTTTGTCTCCCCGACGCTCCGCAGCGCCAATGATCCGTCGTCCTTAAAGAGAATTTACTGCGGAGTAAACGCATCACGTAAAAGTGTTTTGTCAATGGAACGCGGATCTCTCGGCGCCCGCTGTGTGCGTGAATCGCTGATCGGCCCAGGAGAACATCTGCATTTATAACCGCTGGGAAGGAGCGCGGGACGGCGGCCATTTTGTTCACTTTTTTTTTTTTTTTTTGCTCCGGGGTTAGAGAGCAACTTCAGCCAGAGAGAGACACAGAATTCGAATCCCATTGGAAGGTTTGTAATGAGGACACACCAGCGCCATCCGATGGCTGCACAAGATGAGGAGGGTGTCACGGGGCGGACTGACCATTTGGAAACTCGGGCACTGCCCAAGGGCCCGGGGTCAGTAGGGGGCCCCATGAGGTGCCCCTGGTACCTTTTTCATAGGCTTTTTTGAGTTTGGGCAGGACAC
Organism: Staurois parvus; assembly: GCF_062004578.1. Classification (NCBI taxonomy): domain Eukaryota; kingdom Metazoa; phylum Chordata; class Amphibia; order Anura; family Ranidae; genus Staurois; species Staurois parvus. The sequence goes on from NW_028321032.1 coordinate 99,048, forward strand.
AGGGGCCCCATGATCCCCTATTGCCCAGGGGCCCCATGCGTTGTTAGTCCACCCCTGGGGTGACAACATCTATTACAGCCTGATGTTCTGCTAGAACCTCCCACCTTCTCTACAGCAGTTTGGTGAATAGATGAACTAAATATGGTGTCGTCGCCCCCCCCCCCCCCCCAGGAAGCCAAAAGACATTCATTTAGAGGAGGTATGACTACCACAGTGAAATAACTACTTTCCACTGTTTGGGCAACAACTACTTTGGTTGCTAGGATGCAAGCAGCCACCTGCCTCCTAGCAACCGAGCACACTGTGCATGCCAGCTGTATGTGTCCTAGCAAATAATGACACCACCCGTTGCTAGGATGCTGGCAGCTGCACAGTCATTAGTTGTTATGGCACACCCTGACAACCAATGACAAGGAAATGTGGGGTCGCCTCCCAAAATTCACACCAGATACTGATTCAGGATTGGGGTCAGGTATGGATTTAACCTCAACCCCAAAATCTATACCAGACCCTTTTCCAAGCAAGCAGCCTGGGTGGCTAGAGAAGAAGGGGGGCGAGTGAGCGAACAACTCCCCCCCCCAACCCAATCCCACCTCCTTGACCATACCAAGCCAAGTGCCTTCCACATGGTGAAGGCACCTTGCCAAGCAGACCCTCCTGGAAAAGCACAGGTACACCCCCCACCCCCCTCTGACAGTGCCCAGACCCTCCATGCCAATTCTTGGATAATCTCCTGGCCTATTGCCTTGGAAAATGGACAAAATAGATTTTCTAAGTGGCCACCTGCCTCCTGGCAACCAAGCACACTGTGCATGATAGCTGCCTGCGTCCTAGCAACTAATGACACCACACGTTGCTAGGACGCTGGCGGCAGCGCAGTCATTAAATGCTATGGTGCGCCAAAGCAACCATTGACAGTGTTGGTGAAAAATTATGTGGGGTCCCCCCCCCAGAAAAAAAATTCAGACCAGATCCTTATTTGGGATTGGGGTCTGCTATGGATTTTAGGGTGGAGCCCCACCCAAGAGAGCTTGGGTAGCCCCCAAAATTCCGTATCAGTCCCACCAGGTCTGGTATGGAGGTTAAGGAGGAACCCATACACAAAGCCAATCCCAAAATGTATACCAGACCTAAGGGGAGCTCTGTGGGTTTAACCCTAAAATCCAAACCAGACCCCAATCCTGAATAACGGTCTGGAATTAATTTGGGGGGGAACCTCCACATCTTCATTTTGTGGGGAATCTTGGGGGCACCCCAGTCTGTGCGATTTTTTTCTGTGGGGTCTAACCCTAAAATCTATACCAGACCTTCATCCAACCATGCATCCTAGGTGTCGAGAGAAGAAGGGGTGATGAGTGTACGACCCCCCCCCCCTCCACCACCACCATTCCCACCTTCCTAATCACACCAGGCCAAGTGCCTTCAACATGGTGAGGGCCACGGCGACTTTTCTGGCAATGCACTTTGTTTTTGAATAGGTATGTGTTCCCTTAGGCAGTGCCCAGCCCCCATGCCCTTTGTAGCCCCCATGCCCTTCGTAGCCCCCATGCCCTTCGTTGGATCATCTTCTTGCCTATTAACCTTGAAAATGGAGAGAATTGGTTTTCTAGATTCGCCTCCCATTGACCTCATTGGGGTTGGCATTGAAAGTATGCAAGTGTCAGGGTGTCATTGTTCTGGACCCGCAAGTGTCAGGGTGTCATTGTTCTGGACCCGCAAGTGTCAGGGTGTCATTGTTCTGGACCCCCAAGTCTCAGTGTGTCATTGTTCTGGGACCCCCAAAGTGACAGGGTGTCATTGTTTTTGACCCTCAAGTGACAGGGGATCAGTATTCTGGACCCCCAAGTGGCAGTGTGTCATTGTTCTGGGATCCCCAAGGTTCAGGGTGTCATTGTTCTGGGATCCTGAAGTGTCAGGGTGTCATTCTTCTGGACCCCCCAAGTGTCAGGGTGTCATTGTTCTGGGACCCTCAAGTGACAGTGGTCAGTATTCTGGACCCCCAAGTGTCAGGGTATTATTGTTGTGGGATCCTCAAGTGTCAGGGTGTCATTGTTCTGGACCCCCAAGTGTCAGGGTGTCATTGTTCTGGACCCCCAAGTGTCAGGGTGTCATTGTTCTGGACCCTCAAGTGACAGGCGGTGAGTATTCTGTACCCCCAAGTGTCAGGGTGTCATTGTTCTGGGATCCCCAAGTGTCAGGGTGTCATTGTTCTGGGGTCCCCAAGTGTCAGGGTGTCATTGTTCTGGGTCCCCCAAGTGTCAGGGTGTCATTGTTCTGGGATCCCCAAGTGTCAGGGTGTCATTGTTCTGGGATCCCAAGTGTCAGGGTGTCATTGTTCTGGACCCCCAAGTGTCAGGGTGTCATTGTTCTGGACCTCCAAGTGTCAGGGTGTCATTGTTCTGGGATCCCCAAGTATCAGGGTGTCATTGTTCTGGGCCCCCCAAGTGTCAGGGTGTCATTGTTCTGGACCTCCAAGTGTCAGGGTGTCATTGTTCTGGGGTCCCCAAGTGTCAGGGTGTCATTGTTCTGGGGTCCCCAAGTGTCAGGGTGTCATTGTTCTGGGATCCCAAAGTGTCAGGGTGTCATTGTTCTGGGTCCCCCAAGTGTCAGGGTGTCATTGTTCTGGACCCCCAAGTGTCAGGATGTCATTGTTCTGGACCCCCAAGTGTCAGGGTGTCATTGATCTGGGATCCCTGCCACCCATTGGCCTCCATGGAGTTGGCATTGAAAGTATGCAATTTGCGCAGCTTTGGACGCATTTTCCAAGAATGCCCTAAAATGGAACCCAAACAGATTCACTCAAAACTTCCTCCTCCACCTGCCCATCGTGTTGCAGGGAAGCCCTCCCACTGCAAGCCTGATTTCACCTTTCATCTGGAAATGGTCAGATTTCGGGTCGTGTAAAGCGAGGGACCAGATGATCAGACAATGGACATTGGGAATACGCGAGCGGCAGATACGAGGAGTGTGAGATCTCCTCCAGGAGGCGATGAGGCTGGGCTGGAAATCCACAAACATGAACTGGAATGACTGGATATTTATCTGCAATCTCATTGTTTGATCCTGTCCAAATATTCCGCAGGAATGAGCCTCCGAAGGGCCCGACGTGTCCCAACATAATGAGACATTTCTGCCGACAATACGGAACGTTACATAACCTCCTCGGCTCCTCAATCTGCATCACAATGGAGGTCTCCGATGAACACACCCAACGCTCCTCACCAACCGCACACTGCTGAGGGGGAAAAATGGGGAGCCCCCAATACTGGGGCCACAAGTGGCAGGGTGTCATTGGTCTGGACCCCCAGGTGTCAGGGTGTCATTGTTCTGGGAACCCCAAGTGTCAGGGTGTCATTGTTCTGGGACCCCCAAGTGTCAGGGTGTCATTCTTCTGGGACCCCCAAGTGTCAGGGTGTCATTGTTCTGGGACCCCCAAGTGTCAGGGTGTCATTCTTCTGGGACCCCAAGTGTCAGGGTGTCATTGGTCTGGGATCCTCAAGTGTCAGGGAGTCATTGTTCTGGGATCCCCAAGTATCAGGGTGTCATTGATCTGGACCCCCAAGTGGCAGGGTGTCATTGTTCTGGGACCCCCAAGTATCAGGGTGTCATTGTTCTGGGATCCCCAAGTGTCAGCGTGTCATTGTTCTGGGACCCCCAAGTATCAGGGTGTCATTGTTCTGGGATCCCCAAGTGTCAGGGTGTCATTGGTCTGGGATCCCCAAGTGTCAGGGTGTCATTGTTCTGGATCCCCAAGTGTCAGGGTGTCATTGTTCTGGACCCCCAAGTGTCAGGGTGTCATTGTTCTGGGACCCCAAGTGTCAGGGTGTTATTGTTCTGGACTCCCAAGTGTCAGGGTGTCATTGTTCTGGGACCCCCAAGTGTCAGGGTGTCATTGTTCTGGACCCCCAAGTGTCAGGGTGTCATTGTTCTGGGATCCCCAAGTGTCAGGGTGTCATTGTTCTGGGACCCCCAAGTGTCAGGGTGTCATTGTTCTGGGATCCCCAAGTGTCAGGGTGTCATTGTTCTGGGACCCCCAAGTGTCAGGGTGTCATTGTTCTGGGATCCCCAAGTGTCAGGGTGTCATTGTTCTGGGATCCCCAAGTGTCAGGGTGTCATTGTTCTGGGACCCCAAGTGTCAGTGTGTCATTGTTCTGGGACCCCCAAGTGTCAGGGTGTCATTGTTCTGGGACCCCAAGTATCAGGGTGTCATTGTTCTGGGACCCCCAAGTGTCAGGGTGTCATTGTTCTGGGACCCCCAAGTGTCAGGGTGTCATTATTCTGCACCCCTAAATATCAGGGTGTCATTGTTCTGGACCCCCAAGTATCAGTGTGTCATTGTTCTGGGAGCCCCAAGTGTCAGGGTGTCATTGTTCTGGGACCCCCCAAGTGTCAGGGTGTCATTGTTCTGGGATCCCCAAGTGTCAGGGTGTCATTGTTCTGGGACCCCCAAGTGTCAGGGGGTCATTGTTCTGGGACCCCCCAAGTGTCAGGGTGTCATTGTTCTGGACCCCCAAGTGTCAGGGTGTCATTGTTCTAGAACCCTTAGGTGTCAGGGTGTCATTGTTCTGCACCCCCAACTGTCAGGGTGTCATTGTTCTGGGTCCCCCAAGTGTCAGGGTGTCATTGTTCTGCACCCCCAAGTGTCAGGGTGTCATTGTTCTGCACCCCCAAGTGTCAGGGTGTCATTGTTCTGCACCCCCAAGTATCAGGGTGTCACTGTCCTTGCACGGACTCTGGGGAGCGGCATTGTAGGTCATGGCTCTCCTCTCCTTCAGGTAAAGGGTTAATATCTCCATTCCTCCGGAAGATTCTGCCTGCGGCTCTCCAGCTGCTGAACTTCAATTCTCTGAATTCTCTATCAGTCTCCTTATTTATGGCACCGCGCCCTGCGCTGCGTTCGCGTGGAGGCGGGGCTCTTCTGTGAACGGAGGCGGAGCTCTTCTGTGAACAGAGGCGGAGCTCTTCTGTGAACGGAGGCGGAGCTCTTCTGTGAACAATTTATATCCGAAAAATGACTGACGAGGAAATTCATGTTTCTGGGAGATGAAATCTGACCGACAACTGACACCCGGGACAGGGAGGACCTCGCCTTGTGACCTGCTGCAAAGTTACAATGTACAGTCTGATCACTGGGGGAGGGGAGACTGAGGAAATGACTCCTCCTCCTTCTACAAAGCTACAATGTACAGCTGTGATGGCGGCTCTGGGCGGGGCCGGCGTCCGTTCAGCGCTGCGCTGGGGCGTCTTTATTTTTTTAGCCCCACCAGCCGTCCTTTGGGGTCCCGCAGAGCAGGGGGCGGTCCCTTCTTCATAAAGGGGGCTTCTCCCTCTCGATGGGCGTAGATGCTTCATCTGGAGGAACGTTAGAGCGATTCTCGCCCGACTTTTCCGCGCCGTAACCCCGCTGGGGGTTTTGTAGCGATTTTGGGGTTTTTTGATACAAAGTGAAAGATAAATGATAAAATAAAAGTCTACAAAACAATTCTTCATCCTAAAATGTATGGAAGTCATTTCTGTCATGTGGCCCTGATGAAGGAGCATTGGGCCCCTGAAACGCATCGGGGTTCTATCGTGAGCCTTGCTGTTGTGTGAACTTGGACTCTAGTAACGCCGATCGTCCAAACCATGGGACGCCGTTGGCGTGGGGCCCATCGACCATCATCAGGGGCCCCATCAGAGTCCCCTTTACATCAGGAGCCCCATCATACTCCACCTTACATCAGGGGCCCTATCAGAGTCACCTTTACATTGGGGCCCCATCAGACTCCCCCTTACATCAGGGGCCCTATTAGAGTCACCCTTAAATCGGGGCCCCATCAGACTTTTCCTTACATCAGGAGCCCCATCATGCTCCACCTTACATCAGTGGCCCTATCAGAGTCACCCTTACATCAGGGGCCCTATGAGAGTCACCCTTACATCAGGAGCCCCATCAGAGTCACCCTTACATCAGGGGCCCTATCAGAGTCACCCTTACATCAGGGGCCCTATCAGAGTCACCCTTACATCAGGGGCCCTATCAGAGTCACCCTTACATCAGGGGCCCTATCAGAGTCACCCTTATATCAAGGGCACCATCAGAGTCCCCTTTAGATCAGGAGCCCCATCATACTCCCCCTTACATCAGGGCCCCTATCAGAGTCACCCTTACATTGGGGTCCCATCAGACTTCCCCTTACATCAGGGGCCCAATCAGAGTCCCCCTTTAGATCAGGAGCCCCATCATACTCCCCCTTACATTGGGGCCCCATCAGACTCCCCCTTATCGAGTTCACGACCCAGAACTACTGCGACCGATCATTTACTGCCCCCAAAATGTAAAATCTAAAGCCGCGTCCTCCCAGGTTTGGGTTTGGCGCCCTACTGAGAGCGCTGTACGGTCGATCGGCCCCGCCTACCGCGCCCCATGGTTTGGACGATCGGTGTTTCTAGAGCGCACGGAGGGGACGACGGAGATGGATCTGACGTCTGCGGCGGGTCTAATCCCCCTCTAAGCCCCTTTGTCCGGCGTTGATTAATCCGCTCGGATTGTGCGAAGCGAGAGATTTAATAGTGAAAGCAATTAAAGAAAAGCGCGGGGGGCGTGTCCCGGTCAGCGAAGGGCGTCGAACGTTTGTGTCAGACGAGTAAATGGTGAAGGTCGTTATCTTTCCTGCGCCGAGTCCACTCAGGGGGGGTTTATGGCGTCGTAAAGACAGAAATATGGGAGTTTAATTTAATTGTCGCCGTCCGCCGCGGCTTTTATCCCCCGCGTGCCGCCATTACGGCTGTCATTGTTTCCCAACAAGGCGCGATCCGCCGCGACGCGGCACAAAACACACAATTAGTCGGCGGGAAATAATGGATGGAAATTGGCGCGAGATAAAAACGTTCCAATGAGGACGGCGCCGCCGCGGATTATTCATTAAATGGACCGCTAATGTATTATTAATTGAATTGTTAATGGGGCCCCTTTGTTGGGGCCGAGGGGCCCATTATGTCTGCTATGTATAGATCGACCTCCCGCAACAACCACTTCTCCCGCTCCTAATGTGTCGCCTCTTCGCCACCCCGCCTCCGATCGGGATTTAAAGGGGACCCACGCTGAGAGGGGAGTCCCCATTACATCCAGGGTCCCACCAGAGTCCTCCCTTTATATCTGGGTCCCACCAGAGTCCTCCCTTTATATCTGGGTCCCACCAGAGTCCTCCCTTTATATCTGGGTCCACACCAGAGTCCCCCTTATATCTGGGTCCACACCAGAGTCCCCCTAATATCTGGGTCCACACCAGAGTCCTCCTTATATCAGAGTCCCTATCAGAGTCCCCCTAATATCTGGATCCCCATCAGAGTCCTCCCTTTATATCTGGATCCCCATCAGAGTCCCTCTTATATCTGGGTCTCCACCAGAGTCCTTCTTATATCTGGGTCCCCTCAGAGTCCCTCTTATATCTGAGTCCCCATCAGAGTCCCCTTTTAACAGGACAGAGTTCCCATTAAATCAGAGTACCTCCTTATATCAGGGGCTCCACCAGAGCCTCGTTATTTCTGGGTCCCCATCAGAGTGCCCTTTTAACAGGATAGAGTCCCCATTAAATCAGAGTCTCCCCCATTATATCAGTCCCTCCTTACATCCAGGTTCCCTTCAGAGTCCCCCTAATATCAGGGTCACCATCAGAGTCCCCCTTACATCAGGGGCCCCATCAGAGTCCCCCTTACATCAGGAGCCCCATCAGACTCCACCTTACATCAGGGGCCCTATCAGGGTCACCCTTACATCAGGGCCCCATCAGAGTCACCCTTACATCGGGGCCTCATCAGACTCCCCCTTATAGAGTTCTCATTAAATCAGAATCTCCCCCATTATGTCAGAGTCCCTCCTTACGTTAGGGTCCCCAACAGAGTCCCCCTCATATCTGGGTCCCCAACAAAGTCCCCCTTATACCTGGGTCCCCATCAGAGTCACCCTTATATCAGGGACTCCATCAGAGTCCCCCTTACATCCTGGTGCCCATCAGAGCCCCTTCTTATATCAGGGGCCCCATCAGAGTCCCTCTTACCTCCAGGTCCCCATTAGAGCCCTCCGTATATCTGGGTCCTCATTAGAGCCCCCCTTTACAACAGGGTCCCTATCAGAGTCCCCCCCTTAAAGGAGACCTGCACTGAGAGGGGTGCAGAGGCGGCCATGGATGACCTTTCTGAATCACTGGCCTTAACAAGCAAGCAGCCAGTGAAGTCCCGACCCTCCAGACTCAGCCCACAGACGAGGATTGAAGCGAACTGTCCAATCCCGGCCTTCCTCTGTGCGGGGATTTGTCTGTTTCCCTCAGCGGGGACTCGTCTGCCCAGGACAGAGGTAAGGAGACACTCAGGGAAGTGTCTGATGGAAGCTGCCGTTCTGAGATGCAGGCTAAATCCCGGGCAGCAGTGGGAGTCAGAGAGTGACAGCTTCCATCAGAGGCTTCGCACACACCTTCTGCTATGTCACTCCTATCTAGAAATGTCATCTATTCCCGGGAGACCTGCACTCCGGATGGTGGGAATACTGTGTCCCCACTGGGAGATTTATCATCACTTCCTGTCCAGGTGACCACACAGGAAATCCCCCTGACTGGCAGCAAGCGCTGAAAACCTAAAACTCAGAAAAACCACTTTGGATAAAACTCTCTTTCTGGACGGAGCGGGAGAGGGTGAGAGCCGAGATTTCAGTGCTTACTGCCAGTCAGGGGGATTTCCTGTGTGGTCACCTGGACAGGAAGTGATGACAAATCTCCCACCGGGGACACGGCTGCTCACCTGATCGCTGTCACTCCTGACAATCACATAATGGCATTGTAGGGGGGTTGGGTGCAGGGGTGGACTGACCATTTGGAAACTCAGGCACTGCCCGAGGGCCCGGGGTCAGTAAGGGGCCCCATGAGATGCCCCTGGTACCTTTAATTGGCTTTTTCATAGGCTTTTTTTGGCTGTGGGTGAAGACACAGGGGCCCCATGATTCCCTATTGCCCGGGGGCCCCATGAGTTGTCAGTCCGCCCCTGGTTGGGTGATCATTCCAGAATCCGGGTTTAGGCCCCGAAGTGCAGAAACGGACACGCAATGTGCGATTGGATGCCATTCGTCCTTAACGTCACCCCGGACGCGCGGCAAAACGCGTTGTGTTAAAAAATGAGCCAAAGTCAGCGGCAAAAATGGGTACAGGAGCTACTTTGGCGCGTTTTTCGTGCGCAGGGCAGCTGGTTTAAGTGAATGCTATCACTGTGGGGTGAAACAAATCGCACAAAAGAATCGCCGCGTTGCGTTCCTCGGATGTGAATGAGTCCCTCCCACGAAGCGCAGCGGCGATAATCTGAATGTCCGTCTTCCATAACCGCGTCCGTCGCGGTCTGATGGCCCAACGCAGAGGAACACGAAGGGTTAGCGCTCCCGAGAATCTTGGCTCGCCGTCAGCTGACATGTCGCAGCATTTTCGTTTCTCACATTTGTATCGGATCCGAGAGTCTCTGCTGAGCGATTCCTTTCATATCTGGAGGAAGACGAGTCCCGACCTGCCGCCATTCCTTCCCCCATCATCTCCGGGGAGGAAGACCTGAACTGACCGACCACGCGGGACAACGCAAGAGCGCAGACTGCCAAACACCACCAATGTATGGGGGAGGGACCAGCAGAGCTGCCGAACAGAACCGAGAACAGTGCAGCTCACCGCACAGCGTACTGACTCAGTGATCTCTGTACTGCGCCGCCGTATATGTCAGAGCTATATACATGTATCATAGTGTGTGACTGCGGGGGAGGGGACATTAGAGCGTAAGCTCCTCTGTACAGAGACTGATGGGACTGTGGGGGAGGGGACATTAGAGCGTAAGCTCCTCTGTACAGAGACTGATGGGACTGTGGGGGGAGGGGACATTAGAGTGTGAGCTCCTCTGGTACAGAGACTGATGGGACTGTGGGGGAGGGGACATTAGAGTGTAAGCTCCTCTGGTACAGAGACTGATGGGACTGTGGGGGAGGGGACATTAGAGTGTAAGCTCCTCTGTACAGAGACTGATGGGACTGTGGGGGAGGGGACATTAGAGTGTAAGCTCCTCTGGTACAGAGACTGATGGGACTGTGGAAGAGGGGACATTAGAGCGTAAGCTCCTCTGGTACAGAGACTGATGGGACTGTGGGGGAGGGGACATTAGAGTGTAAGCTCCTCTGGTACAGAGACTGATGTGACTGTGGGCGGAGGGGACATTAGAGTGTAAGCTCCTCTGGTACAGAGACTGATGGGACTGTGGAAGAGGGGACATTAGAGCGTAAGCTCCTCTGTACAGAGACTGATGTGACTGTGGGGGAGGGGATATTAGAGTGTAAGCTCCTCTGTACAGAGACTGATGGGACTGTGGGGGAGGGGACATTAGAGTGTAAGCTCCTCTGTACAGAGACTGATGTGACTGTGGGGGAGGGGGCATTAGAGCTTAAGCTCCTCTGTACAGAGACTGATGGGACTGTGGGGGAGGGGACATTAGAGCGTAAGCTCCTCTGGTACAGAGACTGATGGGACTGTGGGGGAGGGGACATTAGAGCGTAAGCTCCTCTGTACAGAGACTGATGTGACTGTGGGGGAGGGGACATTAGAGTGTAAGCTCCTCTGTACAGAGACTGATGGGACTGTGGGGGAGGGGACATTAGAGTGTAAGCTCCTCTGGTGCAGAGACTGATGTGACTGTGGGGGAGGGGACATTAGAGTGTAAGCTCCTCTGGTACAGAGACTGATGGGACTGTGGAAGAGGGGACATTAGAGCGTAAGCTCCTCTGTACAGAGACTGATGGGACTGTGGGGGAGGGGACATTAGAGCGTAAGCTCCTCTGTACAGAGACTGAGGGTCTATATATGTAATTTATTTAGTAGAAAAATCTAATATTTGTCAAATCACAAACTTGGGAGATTTTTGGACGTTGCGTTCAGTTTCGGATCTTCCTCTGACATGTCGGATTCTAATTATTCGCCGCCGATTGTGCCGGTCGCCGCTGTCAGGACCAAAGATGAATCCCTTCATAACGGCGCTCATTGTTCCGGCACATTCCTGCGCAGAGTGACAATACGGTGTCACCGCACCGTCGCCATTCATTAGCAGGAACCATCTGCCACGTAACGCCGTATCCCGCCAATTTACATCGCCACGTATTCATCAATCTCCCGTCTCGCGGCGTATCGCCGGCCGTCAGGCAGACGTCGGTGTTTATTGTCTCTGCGTTTTATTCCAATTAAACTTTTGACTTTTTGCGGCGATTCTTTGTTGCGCACGACACAGGTGATGGTCCCGTCCAATTAGAGGAGGGGGGGGGGGGCGGCTCGTGTCTTGCAGCAATTTATTGGGACGCGATTTCTGTGATAACATGGACGCCGCGATTATTTGTCTCCACATAATGTAATATTTATAGAAGAATGTTTGATTGCGGCTCATGAATAAAACACGTCCTCCATGCTGATATTCCGCCTTTATTTCTGCCTTTTACGGCCTTCATCGCGCTAAACCAACAATAAATTCTTGACGCCGACAATATTTCTCCTCCGTGTTTCCCCGCGCCTCGCCCGTCGGCGGAGAGACGCCGCTAATTCACCGGCCTGGGCGCAATCGGCGCTGTGCTGGGACTCCCGCTTTATCTTTTACCTGTTTGTGAAGTTTAGAAAGTTTGACGGGAAAAGTTTAAAAGTGAAAAAAAGAAAAACTTCAGAAAAAAATTCAACCAGAAATTTAATACAAATGTGTTCAGGCGTTCCGAATCCCAAAATGTCTTCCCCTTAGCATGGAGCGATGCTCTGCAGAGAGATCAGTGATGGGATAATCTGCAGAATATATCAATATGGATCTGTCAGGAGGGGGGATGGGACGGTGCAATGCTCTGCAGATCTCTAGAGAAGTCAGTGATGGGATAACCTGCAGAATATATCAATATGGATCTGTCAGGAGGGGGGATGGGACGGTGCAATGCTCTGCAGATCTCCAGAGAGATCAGTGATGGGATAATCTACAGAATATATCAATATGGATCTGTCAGGAGGGGGATGGGATGGAGCGATGTTCTGCAGATCTCCAGAGAGATCAGTGATGGAATATTCTGCAGAATATGTCAACATGGATCTGTCAGGAGGGGGATGGGATGGTGCAATGCTCTGCAGATCTCTAGAAAGGTCAGTGATGGGATAATCTGCAGAATATATCAGTATAGATTTGTCCAAGGAGTAGGTCGAATGCTCTGCAGATCTCTAGAGAGATCAGTGATGGGATAATCTGCAGAATATATCAATATGGATCTGTCAGGAGGGGGGATGGGATGGTGCAATGCTCTGCAGATCTCTAGAGAGATCAGTGATGGGATAACCTGCGGAATATATCAATATGGATCTGTCAGGAGGGGGATGGGACGGTGCAATGCTCTGCAGATCTCTAGAGAAGTCAGTGATGGGATAACCTGCAGAATATATCAATATGGATCTGTCAGGAGGGGGGATGGGACGGTGCAATGCTCTGCAGATCTCCAGAGAGATCAGTGATGGGATAATCTACAGAATATATCAATATGGATCTGTCAGGAGGGGGATGGGATGGTGCAATGCTCTGCAGATCTCTGGAAAGGTCAGTGATGGGATAATCTGCAGAATATATCAATATGGATCTGTCAGGAGGGGGATGGGATGGTGCAATGCTCTGCAGATCTCTAGAAAGGTCAGTGATGGGATAATCTGCAGAATATATCAGTATAGATTTGTCCAAGGAGTAGGTCGAATGCTCTGCAGATCTCTAGAGAGATCAGTGATGGGATAACCTGCGGAATATATCAATATGGATCTGTCAGGAGGGGGATGGGATGGTGCAATGCTCTGCAGCTCTCTAGAGAGATCAGTGATGGGATAACCTGCAGAATATATCAATATGGAACGGTCAGGTGGGGGATGGGACGGTGCAATGCTCTGCAGATCTCTAAAGCGATCAGTGATGGGATAATCTGTGGAATATATCAATATGGATCTGTCAGGAGATAGGACGGTGCAATGCTCTGCAGATATCTAGAGAGGTCAGTGATGGGATAATCTGCGGAATACATCAATACGGATCTGTCAGGAGATAGGACGGTGCAATGCTCTGCAGATCTGTAGAGAGGTCAGTGATGGAATAATCTGCAGAATATATCGATATGGATCTGTCAGGAGATAGGACGGTGCAATACTCTGCAGATCTGTAGAGAGGTCAGTGATGGAATAATCTGCAGAATATATCAATATGGATCTGTCAGGAGGGGGGATGGGACGGTGCAATGCTCTGCAGATCTCTAGAGAAGTCAGTGATGGGATAACCTGCAGAATATATCAATATGGATCTGTCAGGAGGGGGGATGGGATGGTGCAATGCTCTGCAGATCTCTAGAAAGGTCAGTGATGGGATAATCTGCAGAATATATCAATATGGATCTGTCAGGAGGGGGGATGGGACGGTGCAATGCTCTGCAGATCTCTAGAGAAGTCAGTGATGGGATAACCTGCAGAATATATCAATATGGATCTGTCAGGAGGGGGGATGGGACGGTGCAATGCTCTGCAGATCTCCAGAGAGATCAGTGATGGGATAATCTGCAGAATATATCAATATGGATCTGTCAGGAGGGGGATGGGATGGAGCGATGTTCTGCAGATCTCTAGAAAGGTCAGTGATGGGATAATCTGCAGAATATATCAGTATAGATTTGTCCAAGGAGTAGGTCGAATGCTCTGCAGATCTCTAGAGAGATCAGTGATGGGATAACCTGCGGAATATATCAATATGGATCTGTCAGGAGGGGGATGGGACGGTGCAATGCTCTGCAGATCTCTAAAGCGATCAGTGATGGGATAATCTGTGGAATATATCAATATGGATCTGTCAAGAGATAGGACGGTGCAATGCTCTGCAGATATCTAGAGAGGTCAGTGATGGGATAATCTGCGGAATATATCAATACGGATCTGTCAGGAGATAGGACGGTGCAATGCTCTGCAGATCTGTACAGAGGTCAGTGATGGAATAATCTGCAGAATATATCGATATGGATCTGTCAGGAGATAGGACGGTGCAATGCTCTGCAGATCTGTAGAGAGGTCAGTGATGGAATAATCTGCAGAATATATCGATATGGATCTGTCAGGAGATGGAACGGTGCAATGCTCTGCAGATCTGTAGAGAGGTCAGTGATGGAATAATCTGCAGAATGTATCAATATGGATCTGTCAAGAGATAGGACGGTGCAATGCTCTGCAGATCTGTACAGAGGTCAGTGATGGAATAATCTGCAGAATATATCGATATGGATCTGTCAGGAGATGGAACGGTGCAATGCTCTGCAGATCTGTAAAGAGGTCAGTGATGGGATAATCTGTAGAATATATCAATATGGATCTGTCAGGAGGAGGAATGGGACGGTGCAATGCTCTGCAGATCTCCAGAGAGATCAGTGATGGAATAATCTGCAGAATATATCCATATGGATGTCAGGAGATAGGACGGTGCAATGCTCTGCAGATCTGTAGAGAGGTCAGTGATGGAATAACCTGCACAATATATCAATATGGATCTGTCCAGGGTGGTAGGTAGGATGGAGCGATGCTCTGCAGATCTTTGCAGCAGCTCACACAGGAAGTGGATGTCACCGGCGGCACATGCGGTGAATCTGTCATCTCGCAGGTAACTTGTTACAAATCTGAATTGAAAATGAAGGCGACGCTGCAAGTCGTTAGCAGAAGACGGCGAATCAGAAGGAGAGATTTTGATGTCAAATTCGTTAATTACGTTTCGCTGCATTTTATTATTTCTTTGATCTAATTAAAGGTGAGATATTCTGCGGAGAATCGGCTAATCACCGCGAGGTGGAGAGGTTTGAGGGAGAATCCAAAATCTCATGGAACTTTCAGCATGCGGCGAGTGTTGGATGATGGCAGAGGAGGCACTCCGTATTATCAATCTGCACATAACTGAAGTGTCAGCTCTGAAGGGGAACCAGAGTGGGGATGGAGGGGGGAGACCTGCCAGGTCCGGGTCCTTATCGGAGATCTGTGGAGTCCGGGTCCTTATTGGAGACCTGCGAGGTCCGGGTTCTTATCAGAGATCTGCGGGGTTCGGGTCCTTATCAGAGATCTGTGGGGTCCGGGTCCTTATCGGACATCTGTGAGGTACGGGTCCTTATTGGAGATCTGTGAGGTCCAGATCCGTATCTGAGATCCGTGAGGTCCGGGTATTTATGTGAAGCATGTGAGGTCCGGGTCCTTATCAGAGATCTGAGGGGTCCGGGTCCTTATTGGAGACATGTGAGGTCCGGGTTCTTATCGGAGATCTGCGGGGTCCGGGTCCTTATCGGAGATCCATGAGGTCCAGATCTGTATCGGAGACCTGTGAGGTCTGAGTCCTTATCGGAGATCTGCGGAGTCTGAGTCCTTATTGGTGACCTGTGAGGTCCAGATCCGTATCTGAGACCTGTGAGGTCCGGATCCTTATCAGAGATCTGCGGGGTTCGGGTCCTTATCGGAGATCTGAGAGGTACGGGTCCTTATCAGAGATCTGCGGGGTTCGGGTCCTTATCAGAGATCCATGAGGTCCAGATCCGTATCTGAGACCTGTGGGGTCTGAGTCCTTATCGGAGATCTGCGGGGTCCGGGTCCTTATTGGAGATCTGTGGGGTACGGGTCCTTATCGGAGATCTGTGAGGTCTGAGTCCTTATTGGAGATCTGTGGGGTCCGGGTCCTTATCGGAGATCTGTGAGGTCCAAGTCCTTATTGGAGATCTGCGGGGTCCGGGTCCTTATCGGACATCTGTGAGGTCTGAGTCCTTATTGGAGATCTGCGGGGTTCGGGTCCTTATTGGAGATCTGTGAGGTCCGGGTCCTTATCGGAGATCTGCGAGGTCTGAGTCCTCATTGGAGATCTGCGAGGTCCGGGTCCTTATTGGAGATCTGTGGGGTCCGAGTCCTTATCGGAGATCTGTGGGGTCCGGGTCCTTATCGGAGATCTTTGAGGTCCGGGTCCTTATTGGAGATCTGTGGGGTCCAGGTCCTTATCGGAGATCTATGAGGTCTGAGTCCTTATTGGAGATCTGCGGGGTTCGGGTCCTTATTGGAGATCTGCGAGGTCCGGGTCCTTATTGGAGATCTGCGAGGTCCGGGTCCTTATTGGAGATCTGTGAGTTCTGGGTCCTTATTGGAGATCTGCGAGGTCCGGGTCCTTATTGGAGATCTGCGAGGTCCGGGTCCTTATTGGAGATCTGTGGGGTCCGGGTCCTTATCGGAGATCTGCGAGGTCCGAGTCCTTATCAGAGATCTGCGGGGTCTGAGTCCTTATCGGAGATCTGCGAGGTCTGAGTCCTTATTGGAGATCTGTGGGGTTCGGGTCCTTATCGGAGATCTGTGGGGTCTGGGTCCTTATTGGAGATCTGCGGGGTCCGGGTCCTTATCGGAGATCTGCGGGGTCCGGGTCCTTATCGGAGATCTTTGAGGTCCGGGTCCTTATTGGAGATCTGTGGGGTCCGGGTCCTTATCGGAGATCTGTGAGGTCTGAGTCCTTATTGGAGATCTGCGGGGTTCGGGTCCTTATTGGAGATCTGTGAGGTCCGGGTCCTTATCGGAGATCTGTGAGGTCCGGGTCCTTATCGGAGATCTGTGAGTTCTGGGTCCTTATTGGAGATCTGCGAGGTCCGGGTCCTTATTGGAGATCTACGAGGTCCGGGTCCTTATCGGAGATCTGTGAGTTCTGGGTCCTTATTGGAGATCTGCGAGGTCCGGGTCCTTATCGGAGATCTGTGAGTTCTGGGTCCTTATTGGAGATCTGCGAGGTCCGGGTCCTTATCGGAGATCTGTGAGTTCTGGGTCCTTATTGGTGACCTGTGAGGTCCGGGTCCTTATCTGAGATCAGATGTGACCAATGAGCCAGTCATTCGGGGGAAGTGCTGCCATAAATATCTCTTCGGTGCCAGGTGCCTGGATCCCAAAATCGGTGTCCCCCCCGCCCAACAGTCCATATGTTCCATATATGTAGACAACGTATTTCCCGGGTCAGGAGATCCCCGTCATCAGGAAAGGACAATGAAGACGGAGGTTGGACTTTAGTAGGAGAATTGATTGGTCAGAAGAGGCAAACTCCTCCACACACTGGTCCACCTTCCACCCTGATGAAGGGGAGCATTTCTTGACCCTCGAAACTCGTTGGGCTCATGTATGGACCATGTTGGACCGTTTTAGCTGAATGAATCTATTTTCTAATGTCTTCCACACCTGTAGAGGAAGGAGATGCCACCTCCGTCAGGACTGGAAAGGTTGATGAAGGTGCCACCTCCGTCAGGACTGGAAAGGTTGATGAAGGTGCCACCTCCGTCAGGACTGGAAAGGTTGATGAAGGTGCCACCTCCGTCAGGACTGGAAAGGTTGATGAAGGTGCCACCTCCGTCAGGACTGGAAAGGTTGATGAAGGTGCCACCTCCGTCAGGACTGGAAAGGTTGATGAAGGTGCCACCTCCGTCAGGACTGGAAAGGTTGATGAAGGTGCCACCTCCGTCAGGACTGGAAAGGTTGATGAAGGTGCCACCTCCGTCAGGACTGGAAAGGTTGATGAAGGTGCCACCTCCGTCAGGACTGGAAAGGTTGATGAAGGTGCCACCTCCGTCAGGACTGGAAAGGTTGATGAAGGTGCCACCTCCGTCAGGACTGGAAAGGTTGATGAAGGTGCCACCTCCGTCAGGACTGGAAAGGTTGATGAAGGTGCCACCTCCGTCAGGACTGGAAAGGTTGATGAAGGTGCCACCTCCGTCAGGACTGGAAAGGTTGATGAAGGTGCCACCTCCGTCAGGACTGGAAAGGTTGATGAAGGTGCCACCTCCGTCAGGACTGGAAAGGTTGATGAAGGTGCCACCTCCGTCAGGACTGGAAAGGTTGATGAAGGTGGAAGTTGGGGAGTAAGGAGAATGGATATAATGGTGGGAATACACGCGCTCCTCCACAGACGGTCAAGCCTCCACCTTCATTACCCTTCCAAGCCCTGATGAAGGCGGTACCTCCTGACACCCGAAACACGTTGGCTACATGGATGGAAGATGGTGGACTGTTTTCGAGGAATTATTCAGAATTTATAGAGTCAACCGTTGGCGCAACACTTTACAAAATGAAGGCGGACATGACAGTGACAATACAATTTGGTAAAAGAGGAATCAGAGGGTCCTGATCCTGGGAGCTTACAATCTAGGAGGGAGGCTCAAGCGATACTGTGGGGGAGGGGCTGATGGAGGAAGTAAAAACGCAGTCCGTTAGTTAAAAGCAGGATAGGCTTCTTTAAAAAGAAGGGATTTTGGGGATCGTCTAAAGGTGGATAGATGAGGAGATAGCTGGACAGATTGGGGTAGGGAGGATGGGAGAAGCTCAGGAGAAGTCTTGGAGGCGAACATGGGAAGTGACACGGGCACTTCCTACCATGATCGCCTCCAAGACTTCTCCAGGAGGCCATGGAAGGACCGAAGAGAATGGCCTGGTTGGTATGTTTGGACCAGGTTAGTGATGTAGCTGGGGATTGGCTTTGTACGTTGTTGTTAGTACTTTGCATTTTATTCATTGGGTGAGTGGAGACCAGCAGAGGGATTGGCAAAGAGGGGTGGAGGACACTGAGTGGAGGCCAGTGGAGGGATTGGCATAGAGGGATGGAGGACACTGAGTGGAGGCCAGTGGAGGGATTGGCATAGAGGGATGGAGGACACTGAGTGGAGGCCAGTGGAGGGATTGGCATAGAGGGATGGAGGACACTGAGTGGAGGCCAGTGGAGGGATTGGCATAGAGGGATGGAGGACACTGAGTGGAGGCCAGTGGAGGGATTGGCAGAGAGGGGTGGAGTACACTGAGTGGAGGCCAGTGGAGGGATTGGCAGAGAGGGGTGGAGGACACTGAATGGAGACCAGTGGAGGGATTGGCAGAGAGGGGTGGAGTACACTGAGTGGAGGCCAGTGGAGGGATTGGCAGAAAGGGGTGGAGGACACTGAATGGAGGCCAGTGGAGGGATTGGCAGAGAGGGGTGGAGGACACTGAATTGAGGCCTGTGGAGGGATTGGCAGAGATGGGCGGTGAACACTGAATTGAGGCCTGTGGAGGGTGGACTCCAGTAATTTAGTAGAAAAAATGGATACAACCTCCACCTTCATTACCCTTCCAATCCCCCATGAACGGGAGCATTTCCCGACCCTCGAAGCGCATCGTCTACATGTATGGAACAGGTTGAGATTGTTTTAGTGGAATGAACCTGATATTTGTCCAATATGTTCCATAAATGTAGCAAATGCTTTTTAGGGATCAGGAGATCCCCCTTTCATTGGAGCTTGGAAGGCTGATAAAGGTGGAGTTGGGACTCCACCTTTGGTGGGAATAGGCATGCTCCTCAGAAGCTGCTCCAACCTCCACCTTCATTACCTTCCAAGCCCTGGTGAAGCTGGAATCTTCTGACCCCGTGTTGGCTTCCTGTATGGAACATGTTTGACTGCTTTAGAACGAACCTGATGCTTGTCCAAACTGTTCCATACCTGAAGACAACGTGTTTTGGGGGTCTGGAGATGCCCCCTTCAGGGCTTGGAGGGATAATGATGGTGGAGGTTGGACTCAAGTCCTGATGAAGGGCAGCATTCATTGACCCTCAAAATACGTTGTCTACATGTATAGAACATGTTGGAACTGTTTTAGTGGACTGAATCTAATATGTGTTCAATACGTTCCATAAATGCAGCAAATGCTTTTTGGGGGTCAAGAGATGCCCCCTTCATCTGGGCTTGGAGGGATGATGAAGGTGGAGGTTGGACTCAAGTCCTGATGAAGGGGTGTAGCTCCTGACCCCTGAAACACATTGGACATCCATGGACCACGATGGGCATATGTAAGGACCATGTTAAACTGTTTTAGTTGAATGAACCTATTGGTCCAATATGTTCTACACCTGCAGACAGTGCGTTTCGGGAGTCAGTAGATGTCTCCATCATCAGGACCTGAAAGGTCGATGAAGGTGGAGGTTGGACTCGGGGAGTAATTCACTAGGAGAATGGATATTATGGTGGTAATAGGCGTGCTTCTCGGCAGCTGCTCCAACCTCCACCTTCATTACCCTTCCAAGCCCTGATGAAGGGGACGTCTCCTGAAACGCGTTGTCTGGCACATAATGGACCACTTTAATGAAATGACCTTCAAATTTGGATTCTTCATCTTTGATTTGGCACTTTATTCTTGTTTTTCTTGGGTCTGTTCTAGTCATCCATCCCAGGAAAAGTCTGTCTCTGGTTTTTATACGAAAGCACCAACTGCGTCCTCTGCTCACAGGGACCGGCCAGGGTGGACCTGGGAAGCTACCATTGAAGGTGCGTGTTCCAGAGTTGTCATCTTCACCTATTCAGTGACCTGGAACAAGTATGTTGAAGAGCCGGGACACCCAACATATCAATGCTTCTTCCAGGTGACTCAATAAGCCTTCGTACAAAGGGGCCTGTACCTCCTGACGCAAGTGAGCCATGGCAGCTTTCATTTTTTACCCCAATTCTTCATCTCACAGGCAGCAATGAAAAGCCGACAGGGGTTCTAGGCTTCCTGACTGCATCAAAAAGAGAATGTTTTAATTCTGACTTTCTCCTCACTTCCTGTCCTGGACACAGGTTGTCACTGGCACAGGAAATTGGAGGGAACCACCTAGTGGGTCTACAGAAAATCCTGCACCTCCTGATGCAAGTGAGCCATGGCAGCTTTCATTTTTTAATCCAATTCTTCATCTCACAGGCAGCAATGAAAAGCCGACAGGGGTTCTAAGCTTCCTGACTGCATCAAAAATAGAATGTTTTAATTCTGACTTTCTCCTCACTTCCTGTCCTGGACACAGGTTGTCACCGGAACAGGAAATGGGAGGGAACAATCTAGCGAGTCCACAGAAAGTCCTGCACCTCCTGACGCAAGTGAGCCATGGCAGCTTTCATTTTTTACCCCAATTCTTCATCTCTGAGTGAGGGAAAAAAAATCTCACAAGCAGCAATGAAAAGCCGACAGGGGTTCTAGGCTTCCTGACTGCACCAAAAAAAAATGTTTTAATTCTGACTTTCTCCTCACTTCCTGTCCTGGACACAGGTTGTCACTGGCACAGGAAATGGGAGGGAACCACCTAGCGGGTCTACAGAAAATCCTGCACCTCCTGACGCAAGTGAGCCATGGCAGCTTTCATTTTTTACCCCAATTCTTCATCTCACAGGCAGCAATGAAAAGCTGACAGGGGTTCTAGGCTTCCTGACTGCATCAAAAAGAGAATGTTTTAATTCTGACTCTTTCCTCACTTCCTGTCCTGGACACAGGTTGTCACTGGCACAGGAAATGGGAGGTAACCATCTAGCGAGTCTACAGAAAGTCCTGCACCTCGTGACGCAAGTGAGCCATGGCAGCTTTCATTTTTTACCCCAATTCTTCATCTCTGAGTGAGGAAACAAATCTCACAGGCAGCAATGAAAAGCCGACAGGGGTTCTAGGCTTCCTGACTGCACCAAAAAAAGAATGTTTTAATTCTGACTTTCTCCTCACTTCCTGTCCTGGACTCAGGTTGTCACCGGCACAGGAAATGGGAGGGAACCACCTAGCGGGTCTACAGGAAGTCGGTTTAACCCGTTCTCTGCTCAAATGCTCTGGCTGGAGATACCTTCAGAGGCTTATGGACAAGAGTTTTGTGATCTGGAAGATGTGATCTCGTAGGTCGTGATTTGGTACGTTGGCGTCTAATTCAGCGGGGCGCACGGTTTGCTTGTTCTGAGGGGCCCGGCAGTGACACGCTCACAGATATTCCGATGGAGAGAAAGGCAAAGTTCACACTTCACACACACCCCCCACCCCACCCCACCAGGGGTCACTTCACACCTACCTGGTTTGTAGGTCAGTCCTGGGGGGAAGAGGAACCCCTGCTGGGCCGCCGCCGCTGCCGCCAATGTCCGCTGGTCGTGTGGAAAGATTGGGATCATGAGGGGAGGCATGTGACCCTGAACCTGCAGAACACAAGACTCTGATCAGACAATGAACAAATCCATCCTGGCAGATCTTCTCCTCCCGAGACCCCCCTCTGAAATTCCGCATCGGCCCCCATTAACATATCAAAGGGAACCTCAGCATTGTACTCCAGAGCCTGCAGACCAGCTGCTACCCCCCCCCCCCCGACAAAGGTGAGACACCCCCCTGCAAGGAACACACAGACATAAATATAGATCCCAATTCTATCAATAATCATCTGATCAATGTTATCAATACATCTCCATTACATAGGCAGGCTCTGCTTCCTTCTGTGCAGTCACAGGGATTGTGCTTTGCTGTTCCTGGCTGACCACTCCGGGCTCTCTGTGGCCCCGAATCTGCAACCAACGTTTACAGTGCATTAAAGACGACCTGTCACTGAACAAACCCCCATCAATACATTCCGGATATAGAGACACCGGAGCACTTCTCTAAAACAAAGAAAGAAAAAAGCTCCAGTTCAGTGACTGTGCCTAGGATGCGATGATGTCATCATTCTGCTGCAGGCAGGAGGAAGCATTTCCTCAGTCTCCCCTCCCCCAGTGATCAGACTGCACATTGCAACTTTGTAGAAGGAGAGGGAGCCATTTCCTCAGTCTCCCCTCCCCCAGTGATCAGACTGTACATTGTAACTTTGTAGAAGGAAGAGGAGTCATTTCCTCAGTCTCCCCTCCCCCAGTGATCAGACTGTACATTATAACTTTGTAGAAGGAGGAGGCATTTCCTCAGTCTCCTCCCCCAGTGATCAGACTGTACATTGTAACTTTGTAGAAGGAGGAGGCGGCATTTCCTCAGCCTTCCCTCCCCCAGTGATCAGACTGTACATTGTAACTTTGTAGAAGGAGAAGGCGGCATTTCCTCAGTCTCCTCCCCCAGTGATCAGACTGTACATTGTAACTTTGTAGAAGGAGGAGAAGGCATTTCCTCAGTCTCCCCTCCCCCAGTGATCAGACTGTACATTGTAACTTTGTAGAAGGAGGAGGAGTCATTTCCTCAGTCTCCCCTCCCTCAGTGATCAGACTGTACTTTGTAACTTTGTAGAAGGAGGAGGCGGCATTTCCTCAGTCTCCTCCCCCAGTGATCAGACTGTACATTGTAACTTTGTAGAAGGAGGAGGAGGCATTTCCTCAGTCTCCTCCCCCAGTGATCAGACTGTACATTGTAACTTTGTAGAAGGAGGAGAAGGCATTTCCTCAGTCTCCCCTCCCCCAGTGATCAGACTGTACACTGTAACTTTGTAGAAGGAGGAGGCGGCATTTCCTCAGTCTCCTCCCCCAGCGATCAGACTGTACACTGTAACTTTGTAGAAGGAGGAGGCGGCATTTCCTCAGTCTCCTCCCCCAGTGATCAGACTGTACATTGTAACTGGAGTGCAGTGACTGGTGGGATGTCGGTTTTGGATTGGCTGCCCCTATTACCCGTCTCCTCAGCTCTGGCTGCGCTCATATCTGGTGGTTCCTGTATCTGTCTGGAGTTCCTCTTTAGGTTTTCTGGAACTTTTTTTTAGTGCATTTTGCGAGAATGACGAATGTCAGTCGCAGCGCCATTTTTCTCAGTTTTTTTCACCTCTCGTTTTTTTTTATTTAAAACCATAACAAATCCTAAAAGTCTGTGCATTATAACAAACATTTTACAGCCGGCGGCGGCATCAAAGCGGAATATTAAATACTCGGCGATAACGCAGATGGCGTGAGATTTACAGTAAAACTGCGACATCATTGCAAGAAATAAAACTAATTTCTTCCTCCATTAGCGGCTCCCGCCTCTCGCTGACACTTTATGACTTGATGCGCCACCATATTCGCCAGAAATGAGAGAACGCGCTGCGTCAAGAATACCAATCCCGCCGAAAGAATAAAACGCAGAAACGCAGACAAACAGATCCTGTCAGCAGCCCCAAGACATTTTATTATTGTCTGTAAACTTAATGAAGACATGTTACATTGTTACCCGCCGAGCCCGCCCCTGATAGGACGGCGGCAGATGGGACTAACTGCGGCAGAGCGAAAGGAAAAAAGGATAATAAACTGCGGCAAATAAAACGCGGCGAAATTTCCAAAATGTTTACCGAGTGACAAAGAAACATCATCCATCAACAATATGTAATATCGCACAGGAGAGGCCCAACCGAGCCAATCAGACGCGGAGGGGGCGGGGTTCGGCGGCAGATGAGTTTTGTTTTTCTCAATTTGGTGGAAGAAAAAGTTCCGTCTGTGTCCACCCTGAGAGACATCCAAGAAATGATCCACCACGGTGTCACAGCCCCGCCCCCTTCATTACCTATGCAGGGCAGACAGAGGCGGGGCATTCTCTCCTCTCTTCCTGCCCCCCTTCCTCCTCCCCTTTTCTCTTCTCCCCCCTCCTCTCCTCTCTTCTCCCCCCTCCTCTCCTCTCTTCTCCCCCCTCCTCTCCTCTCTTCTCCCCCTCTCCTCTCTTCTCCCCCCTCTCCTCTCCTCTCTTCTCCCCCTCTCCTCTCTTCTCCCCCCTCCTCGCCTTTCTTCTTCCTACTTCACTCTTTTCCTCCTCTCCTCTCCCCCCTCCTCTCCTCTCTTCTCCCCCTCTCCTTTCTTCTTCCTACTTCACTCTTTTCCTCCTCTCCTCTCCCTCCTCCTCTCATTAACCCCTCCTCTCCCCCCCCTCCTTTTTTCTCCCCTTCTCCTCTCTTCTTCCTCCTCCTCCTCCCCCCCCCCCCCCTCCTTCCTCTCTCTCCTCCTTTCCTTTCTCCCTCTCCTCTCTTCTACCTCCTTCTCTGTCTCCCTCCTCCTCTCCTCTCTTCTCTCCTTTCCTCCTCTCTTCTCTCCCTCTCCTCCCCCCTCTCCTCTCTTCTCCCTCCTCCTCTCCCCCCTCTCTGTGTTCTGTCCCATCTTTCCCATGTAACCATTATATCTGTGGCTTACACTGTCCTAGCTCTGGATCTCGGGCCCCTGTCCGTCCTGCTGTTGGAGGGCCAATCTCTCTTTATGACCCCAGACTAATATCTGTGTAAATGGATTTATTATGTAACTTACAAAATGTTACATTTATATCCAAAATATCACTAAAGTGCCGGGGCGGACTGACCAATCGAACACTGGGGCACTGCCCGAGGGCCCGGGGTCAGTAGAGGCCCCATGAGATGCCCCTGGTACCTTTCATAGGCTTTTTTAGGTATGAGCAAGGACACGGGCCCCATGATCCCCTATTGCCCGGGGCCCCATGAGTTGTCAGTCCGCTCCTGCTAAAGTGACAGAAAACGATACATAAGAGAAAGTTTTACAGATGAATTCACTGATCTCAGATTGTAGAATATCCTCTGCAGTGATTTGTATCTTCAGCTATTTTCCCCGATGATGTATTGATGGGGTATTGATTCTTCGATGGGGTATTGATGGGGTATTGATTCTTCGATGGGGTATTGATGGGGTATTGATTCTTCGATGGGGTATTGATTCTTCGATGGGGTATTGATGGGGTATTGATTCTTCGATGGGGTATTGATTCTTCGATGGGGCATTGATGGGGTATTGATTCTTCGATGGGGTATTGATGGGGTATTGATGGGGTATTGATTCTTTGATGGGGTATTGATGGGGTATTGATTCTTCGATGGGGCATTGATTCTTTGATGGGGTATTGATTCTTCAATGGGGTATTGATTCTTCGATGGGGTATTGATTCTTCGATGGGGTATTGATGGGGTATTGATTCTTCGATGGGGTATTGATGGGGCATTGATGGGGTATTGATTCTTCGATGGGGTATTGATGGGGTATTGATTCTTTGATGGGGTATTGATGGGGTATTGATTCTTCGATGGGGTATTGATTCTTTGATGGGGTATTGATTCTTCAATGGGGTATTGATTCTTCGAACGGGCATTGATGGGGTATTGATTCTTCGATGGGGTATTGATTCTTTGATGGGGTATTGATTCTTCAATGGGGTATTGATTCTTCGATGGGGCATTGATGGGGTATTGATTCTTCGATGGGGTATTGATTCTTCGATGGGGCATTGATGGGGTATTGATTCTTCGATGGGGCATTGATGGGGTATTGATTCTTCGATGGGGTTTAAGTACGGACGACTTTGAGTCAAAGATTTATATACAAAATGTGGAGCTCAGAGCTGAGTGCTGACACTGGGGGGGTCCTGCAGATGGGAAACGAGGTGTGGGGGCTCCGCAGGGGCCGGCCTGGAATCTCTGTGATTTAATATGGTCTGTAATTGACATCGAATATTCTTGCTACTCCGCAGAGTTCGGGCCGCCTCCGACCCCCATTACTGACCCGTTCTTAGAAAAACGAGTTCCAAAATCAGGAACGACTGTTCGAGGAAATCGATCACTTCCAAAATAGCGCGCTGTGTTCAGACTGCGAATGGTGTGCGGTCACCGCGAACTCGCCGACCCGAGTGATGTCATCTTATCTCAGTTCTTCGGAAGAGTGAAAAAAACTCACAAGAATAAGATCAGGGAATATAAATAGAGCCATGCGGAGGCCGGCCGGGGGCAGGGAATGCTGGGAGCAGGGAAGTCCGGGGAAGGGGGGGGGGGGATGGGGGTCAGGGAAAAGCCGGGGTCACGGAAGGCCGGGGGTCAGGGAAAGCCGGGGTCAGGGAAAGCCGGGGGTCAGGGAAAGCCGGGGTCAGGGAAGGCCAGGAGCAGGGACGGCCGGAGGAAGGGACGGCCGGAGGAAGGGAAGGCCGGAGGCAGGTAAGATCAGGGCAGGGGAAGGCCGGGGCAGGGAAGATCGGGGCAGGGAAGGCCGGAGGCAGGGAAGGCCGGGGGCAGGGAAGATCAGGGCAGGGAAGGCCGGAGGCAGGGAAGATTGGGGCAGGGAAGGCCAGAGGCAGGGAAGATCAGGGCAGGGAAAGCCAGGGGCAGGGAAGGCCGGGGCAGGGAAGGTCAGGGGCAGGGAAGGTCAGGGGCAGGGAAGGCCAGGGGCAGGGAAGGCCAGGGGCAGGGAAGGCCAGGGGCAGGGAAGGCCAGGGGCAGGGAAGGCCAGGGGCAGGGAAGGCCAGGATCAGGAAAGGCCGGGGTCAGGGAAGGCCGGGGGGAGGGAAGGCCGGGGGAAGGGAAGGGTCTTCACGGATCTGAAGGATAAGGTGAACTTTAATCTGCTTATATTTACCTTCCCCGATTCCCCCTCCCCCCGGCTCCCCCTTCCCCAGTTCCCCTCCCCCCTCATCTACATGATAATGACATTTTTAAATAAAACCTGTCTTCCTTACAGACCTTAATGTAATCACTGGGTCTCTGTGCTTCTCTATACAATGCAAGCAGATCATGGCTGGTGGGAGGGGCTATACATAGCTTCCTAAAAGCATCAAAGCACCCTGCCTCAGTACTCCTCTCAAGAGTGCTCAGTCCTGATGCATTGGCATACGGACCACCCTGAGTAATGCTGAGGCTCCATAACTGAAAGAACTATAATCCAATAAATGAAAGGGGCGGGGTCAGGGACAGTCAGGCTGGGGAGGAAAGTGCTAGATGATGCTGGGCCTCCTCCAGCCAGGAAATGAGGCGGAGCTCTATCTGATTGGCTGCAGCTTCTAATGAACTTTGTGAGAAGTTCCCAGTGTGCAGTGACATCAGAGGAAGCCATTTCATTCCAGGGGAGGAGCCGGGACACCTGTGCAAGACTGGAGGGGAGGAGCAGGTACACCTGTGCAAGACTGAAGGGGAGGAGCCGGTACACCTGTGCAAGACTGAAGGGGAGGAGCCGGTACACCTGTGCAAGACTGAAGGGGAGGAGCCAGTACACCTGTGCAAGACTGAAAGGGAGGAGCCAGTACACCTGTGCAAGACTGAAGGGGAGGAGCCGGTACACCTGTGCAAGACTGAAGGGGAGGAGCTCGTACACCTGTGCAAGACTGAAGGGGAGGAGCTCGTACACCTGTGCAAGACTGAAGGGGAGGAGCCAGTACACCTGTGCAAGACTGAAGGGGAGGAGCCGGGGCACCAGTGCAAAATTGAAGGGGAGGAGCCAAAACACCTGTGCAAGACCGAAGGGGAGGAGACGGTACACCTGTGTAAGAGTGAAGGGGAGGAGCCGGTACACCTGTGCAAGACTGAAGGGGAGGAGCCAGTACACCTGTGCAAGACTGAAGGGGAGGAGCCAGTACGCTTGTGCAAGACTGAAGGGGAGGAGCTGATACACCTGTGCAAGATTGAATGGGAGGAGCTGGTACGCCTGTGCAAGACTGAAGGGGAGGAGCCAGTACACCTGTGCAAGACTGAAGGGGAGGAGCCAGTACACCTGTGCAAGCCTGAAGGGGAGGAGCCATTACACCTGTACAAGACTGAAGGGGAGGAGCCGGAGGGAAGATTTAATGCTCATTAGATGGATCAGCACAAAGCCGCCTCTATAATGACATTCTATATGGGGAGATATTCTGGGCGGAGCGATTGATCATCATAAAACTCGATTGGTGGATTCTGATCAGCAGGTGATGTCAGACACAATTCACCGACATTTGGGTGAATAAACAGAAAAGGGACAAATGACTGAACTACAGAACGTTCATTCGGGATTCACTTCACGCTTCGTGTCTTCAATAATACAGCGGCGTCCTGACTCTGCACTTCGTTCTGATTGCCGTCTCGCGGGACGGAACATATTAATGGCCAGCGAAGGGCAAGAGAGCCGTCTATAGCGCGGGCCACGCCCACCACACCGGAATACGTAACATCTGCAGGCCGGGAGCCAATCGTACAGATTAGAAATGAAACCTGAAACTTTGTATAAATAATCCCGGCCAATGCCGACCTCAGGCACCGCAAGCGGGATGACGTCAGAGATTTGTTTATTCCAGGTACTTGTACAGCCCATCAATTTATGCAGCACTTTATATATATATTGTGCACTCATATCAGTCCCCGCCCCCGAGGAGCGTACAATCTAAGGTCCCTAACTCACATTCATACATATACATACTAGGGCCAATGTAGACAGGGGCCAATTCACCTCTCAGCATGTCTTTGGAGTGCAGGAGGAAACCCACACAGGCACAGGGAGAAAATGCAGACTCCAGGCAGGTACTCGACCCGACCTGAGTACTGCAAGGTGGAAGTGCTAACCACTTAGCCATTGTGCTGCTCGAGAGATCACACCATATATATGGGTACATTGTATCGGTCCTTCATTCATATACACCAAGTATTGGCCCCGCCCTCCCAATCATGTGATTCAGGTGTTCCAACCCCCTCCATATCATGTGATTCAGGTGTTCCAACCCCCTCCATATCATGTGATTCAGGTGTTCCAATCCCCTCCATATCATGTGATTCAGGTGTTCCAATCCCCTCCATATCATGTGGTTCAGATGTTCCAATCCCCTCCATATCATGTGATTCAGGTGTTCCAATCCCCTCCCAATCATGTGATTCAGGTGTTCCAATCCCCTCCATATCATGTGGTTCAGGTGCTCCAATCCCCTCCATATAATGTGATTCAGGTGTTCCAATCCCCTCCATAGAATGGTATTCAGGTGTTCCAATCCCTTCCATATCATGTGATTCAGGTGTTCCAATCCCCACCCAATCATGTGATTCAGGTGTTCCAATCCCCTCCCAATCATGTGATTCAGGTGTTCCAATTCCCTCCCAATCATGTGATTCAGGTGTTCCAATCCCCTCCATATCATGTGATTCAGGTGTTCCAATCCCCTCCATATCATGTGATTCAGGTGTTCCAATCCCCTCCCTGTCATGGGAATCAGGTGTTCCAATCCCCTCCATATCATGTGATTCAGGTGTTCCAATCCCCTCCCTGTCATGTGACTCAGGTGTTCCAATCCCCTCCATATCATGTGATTCAGGTGTTCCAATCCCCTCCATATCATGTGATTCAGGTGTTCCAATCCCCTCCATATCATGTGATTCAGGTGTTCCAATGCCCTCCATATCATGTGATTCAGGTGTTCCAATCCCCTCCATATCATGTGATTCAGGTGTTCCAATCCCCTCCCTGTCATGTGACTCAGGTGTTCCAATCCCCTCCATATCATGTGATTCAGGTGTTCCAATCCCCTCCATATCATGTGATTCAGGTGTTCCAATCCCCTCCATATCATGTGATTCAGTGTTCCAATCCCCTCCATATCATGTGATCCAGGTGTCCCAATCCCCTCCATGGACACAGGTGTATACAATCAAGCCCCTAGACATGCAGACGGCTTCTACAAACATTGGTGAAAGAATGGGTCGCTCTCAGGAGCTCAGTGGCTCCAAGCGTGGTCCCGTGATAGGTGGCAACCTGGGCAATAAGTCCATCCGTGACATTTCCTGGCTA
>NW_028321033.1:0-16599 GCF_062004578.1 Staurois parvus
TTTGCCTTCTTTATTACCAAATCTTTGGACTCTGTATATCTCCAAATGCAGGTAGATTTAAATTATACAATTATTAAAAAAAAACACCCAGATTTTCCAAAAGTAAGAGTTCCCGATACACCGATTGGTTATCTGTAAATTCTTTTCATTAAGCTCAGACTAGTCATGTGATTTAGTAATGCCGACATGG
The DNA here is from genome assembly GCF_062004578.1 of Staurois parvus. Lineage (NCBI taxonomy): Eukaryota > Metazoa > Chordata > Amphibia > Anura > Ranidae > Staurois > Staurois parvus. Next base: position 191 of record NW_028321033.1, read on the forward strand.
GACCTCTTGATTCTGGTGATATGTGAATTTTAATGGCACGTTTACTTGAAGGATCTCACCTCCCCTGTAGAATTCTTATTTTGTCTCTCGCTCCCACCGGGTCCAGACACCGGCACTCCGCGGTGATTGATCGCAGGACGAGGCTCCGGATGCGCCATGAGAGCTCCCATAGATTTTATTGTATTTTGTGGGCTCATTAAACACCTCAAAAGGGCAGCCAGCCAAAACAGAACTAAGTGCTTTGAACGCATGTCTGAACTCATGTGTGTATTAGTCCACTGACATTTATGCCTGGGCTTCACGTTTTTTGAGGGCAAAGAAATCCTTTGAAAATATGTATTTGGCTGCAGATTGCAAGCTATTTTTATAAGCAATGTCTCAAAAAGAGGAAGCAGTGCAAACTAGAAAAGGTTTTAAAGCTGAAAAGAGTAGGACTTCCATGGTTAAATGCTCATTTATGCCTAGGGGACCCAAAACAAGGACTTCCACCAAGATATAGGACTGGCCAGTGCAATCTCTTCTCTGTGGAGCTCCGGTGGTGTCAGGGCTCCGGGTATCACCAGAGGTGTGTGGACTGACACAGGGAAACGCAGGCTTCAGATATGGTATAAACAATATGATTTATTAAGACTAACAATACAAAACGCAGTGCAAAACGAAACATAAACACAGTGCAAACAAACCAAACCACCTACAGATAACAATATATACAATGCAAGAGTCGTCAGGCAGGCTGGGTCAGTAGCAAACGGGCAAACGGAGTACCAGGAACAGGCAGGAGAGTGGTCGGGGTCACAAGCTGGGTTCAGTAACTCACAGGCAGCGCGGTACAGAAGGTCGGGCAGAGAATGGTCAGGGTCACAAGCCAGGGATCAAGCAGGAGAAGTCAGCAGAGGTCAGGATCAGGCAGGGTCGGCAACAAGTCAGGTAGAAACAGAAACAGGAACAGAAACACAGAATACAAGATACAGGGGCCCATGGAAAAACACACACCAAGGCCCTGACTGTGAGTCTGGCCATTCCTTAAATACAACCCCTGCAATCAGCTTCAGGTGTTTGGCTGACTGCAGGGGTGAGTCTCTGCTTGCTGAGAGCACCCGCTGGCCAGCCCTGGTACTGCAGCCCACAAGGCAGGTGATTTCCACCATTATTGGCAAGTCCATTCCTGACAGGTGGTTCCGTGACATCATCAGTTAGGCACTCTAGGTCAGTGTTTATCAACCTTTTCTCAGTAATGGCCAGGGGCCGACTGACCATTTGGAAACTTGGGCACTGCCCGAGGGCCCGGGGTCAGTAGGGGGCCCCATGAGATGCCCCTGGTACCTTTTTCATAGGCTTTTTTGAGTTGGGGCAAGGACACAGGAGCCCCATGATCCCCTATTGCCCGGGGGCCCCATGAGTTGTCAGTCCGCCCCTGGTGATGGCATCCTTTGAAGGTATGCAAACTCTAAAGGCACCCCAGTGTAAAACTGTCAGTCAAATTCACTTGGGTCCCCCCCCCCTCCATCCAGAAAGAAAAATGTCGCCAGTACACCAAGGAATCCTCAAAAAGTTCTGAAGCTTTATTTAGTAGTTACATACTATCAACAGCGTTTCAGAGCCACGCAGGGCCCCTTTGTCAGGCAAAACACTTGTCTGAAGAAGGGGCCCAGTGTGGCTCCGAAACGTTGCCACTGTTGATAGTATGTGACTACTAAATAAAGCTTTGAACCCTTTTGAGGATTTCTTGGTGTACTGGTGACAAGTTAAATTCACTTGGGTCCCCCTCCACCTCAATACAGAAAGAAAATTGGCACCAGTACACCAAGGACTCCTCAAAAGGGTCCGAAGCTTTATATCGTGGTCACATACTATCAACAGCTGCAACGTTTCAGATTCATACAGGGCCCCTTTGACAGGCAAGACACTTGTCTGAAGGAGGGGCCCTGTGTGGCTCCGAAACGTTGCCACTGTTGATAGTATGTGACTATTACAGCGTCAGACCCTTTTGAGGATTCCTTGGTGTACTGGTGGCAATTTTCTTTCTGGATTGTCCCAGCCCATTCTCATTACAGCACCCAAAGCCACTTGCAGGAACGTGTGCTTTGGGAAACCTACATTTTTACTCCCCCATACAGGTCCCTTACTGACCCACTTTCCATTTGCAGGGACTGCGCAATCCAGCATCTCCCGTTAACTCTTGCCGGCATGTGCTTTGGTCTGAAGTTGGTCCTTTCTGCCTGCTCAGACAGCCCTGTGATCTAGCAAGAGCCCTGAGCAAGATCCCCCGGCCCAGAGACTGGACAGTGAAAGGATCAGAAGCAGACTGGTGAGCTCATCACTCTGCTCTCTCCTCCCATCTGCATACTGCTTGCCATGCAGCATAACTGATTGGTTCCTTGTGTCGCACCCACTGCTCCAGTCTGAGCTTTGCTGTGCAGAAGATTGCTAATGTCAAGTCAAATTCAGGTACTTGCACTGCTTGTATTAACCGCTTCCCCGCCGCCCTATAGCACAAATACTGCTACAGAGTGGCAGGGCTGCGCAAAATCACCTATATATATATATATATATATATATATATATACACACACACATGATTTTGCATTTCCGGATAGGGGGGCACACACACTTGCGGCCCTACCTGCGCCACCATTGGCTACTATGGCTGTGGATCACCGGGTCCTGCCGGCACCCGACAATCGCTGAAGAACACTGACGGGAGAAGACTGTATGTAAACAACACAGATCTCTCCCCTGTCAGCTCCAGCATGCTGCTTTGTTTTGCTCTGCATTGCACAGCCATACAAAGCAGCGTGCTTACACAGTAAAGCACACACAGACAAATAGTAAAACAGCACACAGTTGACCCGTTGATCGCCCCACATGTTAACCCTTCCTGCCCAGTGCCATTAGTACAGCGTCAGCACTTTTTCTTAGCACTGATCACTGTATTGGTGTCACTGGGGATGTCAGTGGCAGTCAGTCCCCCCCCCCCCCCCCCGTGTCAGAATGCCCGCCACAGTACCGCTAATTGCCGCCATTACGAGTATTAAAAAAAAAATCCAGTATGTGACAGGAGTCATTTTGGGTGGGGGGCCCATGGAACCCAGCTCACTTTGGAGAGATGGGGAGACCCCTGTCACACCTCCCCATATTACTCTTATGTGTAAGTCACCCTGTGCCTGTTAGGGATACAGGGTGATCTGTCCTAATATTGTGTAGACATGTCTAGGAGATGGGTGGGGTTGGGGGGTTGTGGATTGTTTGGTGTTGTGTGGCTGCATCCCATTGTTCTATTGTCTGTCTGGCTTGGGAGCAAACTATTATGGGATGTATGTGTTTATGTGTATTGGCTTGGTGGGGTGGTGTCTCCAGAAGCCCTCCCTCCTGATGGGACTGTCTGTTGGTGTGTCTCTTGTTACTAAATGTAGATTGCCCCCACCCTGTTTCATTATGCATGGAGGGGGGATTGTCCCCTGAGTGTATATATCTTGTATCTGTGTTGAAATAAACTAGTCTACCGCTGGCTTACTTCAAATCTGGTGTCATCTGGATCTTGGGGTAATAATAGCCAGATTCACTGGTCTCGTGTTCCAGAGCCTGAGAAGCAGCTTCTTGACGGAGATACCCAGTCGTGAGTGCCTGGGGTCCGTTACACAGTATATATACCGCCATTTGTAAACGCTATAACTTTCACGTAAAAAAATGTATTTACACGTATTGGGATTTTTTTCTTTTTTAGCAAAGACATGGAGCAGAATACATTTTGGCCTAAATTTATGACGAAATTTGTTTTTTAAAATTTTTTTACTGTATGTTTTAAAACAAAAAGTCAAAAATATTTTTTTCGAAAATTGTCGGTCTTTTTTTGTTTATAGCACAAAAAATAAAAATAAAAAAACGCAGAGGTGATCAAATACCACCAAAAGAAAGCTCCATTTGTGGGAAAAGGGGACATCAATTTCATTTGGGTGCAGCATTGCATGACCGCGCAATTGTCAGTTAAAGTAACACAAAAAATGGCCTCTTTCTTTCTCTCTCTCTTTCTTTCTTCTCTCTTTTTCCTCTTTTCAAATTTCTTCTTTACCTTCTTTTTCAATTCTTTCTTTTATTTTCGTTTTCTCTACCTTTGTTATATGATAATACCCATACCTATTTGATTGATGGAATAATTGCTTAAACTCGACCAGGGGCGGACTGACAACTCATGGGACCCCCGGGCAATAGGGGATCATGGGCCCCCTGTGTCCTTGCCCAAACTCAAAAAGGCCTATGAAAAAGGTACCAGGGGTATGTCATGGGGTCCCCTAATGACCCCGGGCCCTCGGGCAGTGCCCGAGTTTCCAAATGGTCAGTCTGCCTCTGAAATCGACTATTTTATTGTTTACTACATTATTGGTCGATGTACTATTATGTGACTATATTTTCCATGACTTTGATTGTTTTACTATGACTCATCATGTGGGTGGGTTATGTTTTCTATATTTCTGTATACCGTTTTTACAGATTTTCAATAAAAATATTGAAATATAAAAATGTTTTTAGGACTGTATTAATGAATACAGAGCAGCATTGTTTGTATATTTTAGATCTGTCTGAAGTGTCTAATGGTTTGTAGATGTCTTCAAGGTAAAGAACCAAAGGGCCCAGGGGCGGACTGACAACTCATGGGGCACCCGGGCAATAGGGGATCATGGGGCCCCTGTGTCCTTGCCCAAACTCAAAAAAGGAAGGGGGAGGTGATACAAAAGGTGATAGCTGCAGATGATGATCTGGTGGAGGTGATTCAAGTACAGTTCTTAGGTGGAGGTGGGGTAGGCTTCCCTGAAGAAGTGGGTTTTCAAAGATTGCCTAAAGGCAGACAGGGTGGGGGCTGACCGGACATGCTATGGTAGGGACTTCCAGAGGATGGGAAAGGCTCTGGAGAAGTCTTGGAGGTGAGCGTGGGAGGAGGTTATGAGCAGGGGCGGACTGACAACTCATGGGGTCCCCGGGCAATAGGGGATCATGGGGCCCCTGTGTCCTTGCCCAAACTCAAAAAAGCCTATGAAAAAGGTACCAGGGGCATCTCATGGGGCCCCCTACTGACCCCGGGCCCTCGGGCAGTGCCTGCGTTTCCAAATGGTCAGTCCGCCCCTGAGAGGGCCCCATGGTGAATTTGATTCTGGATGCCTGTCTATTTTCTTGCTGGCCACCTGGGATGTCATCCTCACGGGTGGTCTATCCTCATGGGCCCCGTAGACAGTATCATAACCTGTACAATCATTGTGACCACCATGCATATCGCTGTCATTTTTATAGAATATATCTAGGAGTAATTCTTCAGAGAAATGTTAATCTACTCGATGGGCGGGGGTGTTAAATAGATAGACATAAATTACTGTGCACCAGCAGACATATTACTCATCATCGCCGCATTAGTACAAGGGTGTTGTTCTATTGACTGCTTGGTTGAGTCTAATCATTCATCATCCCAAGCCATCCACGGGATACTGCCTCTAGTGGTCACTGTTAGAATGCCAAATACATACACAACTTCATTTGACAAGCAAGGTCATAACGAAGTGATCTCATGACAGCGCACACATTATTTATTTACTGGCTGTCAAGGAAATATACGCCACTTCACGAGATTTCAATAAACAAGAATATGATTGCCACATCTGGCACAGGAGATCACATACCTCCCTTATATAAAGGCGTATGAGTAGGAATGTGATTAAGGTTGGGGGGGGGGGGGGCAGCAGGGACAGGTGCCCAAGGTGAAAACAAGGGGGCCAGGGTCATATTGGAAAAAAGAGGAAAACATATTTAAAAATGCAATTATTAGGTCCAAGCATCAGGCTGAAAAGTCTATCTGATTCATATAATAGATTTTTTTTAAAAGAACGGTATTGTCCTTGGATAAAAAAAAAAATAGTGGAGGAGCATGCGGTTCGGAAAAAAATGATGCAATATGGGAAAAATGCAATTGTTTGATCGTGGGAGGGAATATTACTTCAAAAGCTGCACAAAAATCGTTAACTGACATGATGGTGCTGGTGTAAGTCAGAAGGAAAATAGGAAAAAGGAATAGTATAGATATTGCAGATATGTGCAGGCCTCTGTAGGTGTCATTTATATCTAATAGAAGCTTTGCTTTTTATTTTGTTGGTAAAGTAGCTTTACAGGGAACTTGTAGCCAGGAAATGGGCACTCCAGTATTTACATATTCTTAACAAGCAGTAAATGAGCTTTTAAACAAGCCCTCATTGACCTCTGTAGCTGCAGGCACTAAGGAGCAATTCACTCCTAAACCCACAGGGGACACACTGTAGTCATTCAAGTAGTTTCTCAGCAGCTTAGCTTCCCATGCTCCCTCCTCCCAGTATTGAGTCAGCAGCTCAGTCCTCCTGACATTCCTTGCCAGCAGTAACTCAGCAGCTCAGTCCCCCCCCCCACATTCCCTGCCAGCAGTGACTCAGCAGCTCAGTCCCCCCGACATTCCCTGCCAGCAGTAATTTAGCAGCTCAGTCCCCCCGACATTCCCTGACAGCAGTAACTCAGCAGCTCAGTCCTCCCCAACATTCCATGCCAGCAGTAACTCAGCAGCTCAGTCCCCCCGACATTCCCTGCCAGCAGTAACTCAGCAGCTCAGTCCTCCCGACATTCCTTGCCAGCAGTAACTCAGCAGCTCAGTCCCCCTGACATTCCCTTCCAGCAGTTACTCAGCAGCTCAGTCCTCCCGACATTCCCTGCCAGCAGTAACTCAGCAGCTCAGCTCCTCCTGCCGCCCCCATTCCCATCCATGACTCAGAAACTCATTCCCCCCTGACATTCCCTGCCAGCAGTGTGTCCTGCTACACCACCCCATCAATGACTCAGCAGCTCAGTCCCCCCTCCTGTTCCCCCCTCATAGCAGTGACTCAGCAGCTCAGCTCATCCTGCTACCCTCTTCATGCAATTATTCAGCAGCTCAGTCCCTCCTGCTCCCCCTCCCATCAATGATTCAGCAACTCAGTTCCTTCTGCTCCCCCTCTCAGCAGTGACAAATCAGTTCAGCTCATCCTGCTCCCCCCCCCCATCAATGACTCAGCAGCTCAGTCCCCCCTGACATTCCCTGACAGAAGCGACTCAGCAGCTCAGTCCTCCCGACATTCCCTGCCAGCAGTAACTCAGCAGCTCAGTCACCCCAACATTCCCTGCCAGCAGTAACTCAGCAGCTCAGTCACCCCAACATTCCCTGCCAGCAGTAACTCAGCAGCTCAGTCCCCCTGACATTCCCTGCCAGCAGTAGCTCAGTAGCTTAACCCACCCGGCTACATCCTCCCAGGAAAGACTCAGCAGCTCAGATCCTCCTGCCGCCCCCCCCCATTGCCATCAATGACTCAAAAACTCATTCCCCCCTGACATTCCTTGCTAGCAGTGACTCAGCAGCTCAGCTCACCCTGCTAAACCCCCCCATCAATGACTCAGCAGCTCAGCTCATCCTGCTACACCCCCCCCATCAATGACTCAGTGATCACATGAATTGGGACCTCACACAGAGGTCCCGTACAGCGATCTGTGTTCCGGACACAGTGGGCACCGATCGCGGTGCCACGCGCTCACAGGGAGCGCACACAGGCAATGGATGTAAGGGGACATTTAGAAACGTCCAGCCGCATCGGCAGCACTCCCATCCAGCCGTTTATCAACATGGACAGGATGGGAAGAGGTTAAAGAAAACCTTTACTGAGAAGAATATGAAGGTAACTGCTGATGACTTTATCTTCAGAAAATTCGAAAGTATTTGTTTTATAAAAAGGAACATTTAATGCAGGCTGCCCCCCCCCCCCATGGCACTGTTTTTGTGGAGGATTCTAAAAGAGAAAATCCAGCACTGGCTGCTCATTTTTATCTTCTTTTTTTAACCCTATAATCTTGATTCAATAAAGTCATTTGATGCAGGCTGGCCCCCCCCCCATGGCACTGTTTTTGTGAAGGATTCTAGGCTTTCTAAAAGAGAAAATCCAGCACTGGCTGCTCATTTTTATTTTCTTTTTTTAACCCTATAATCTTGATTCAATAAAGTCATTTAATGTAGGCTGCCCCCCATGGCACTGTTTTTGTGGAGGATTCTAGGCTTTCTAAAAGAGAAAGTCCAGCACTGGCAGCTCATTTTTATCTTCTTTTTTTAACCATATAATCTTGATTCAATAAAGTCATTTAATGCAGGCGGCCCCCATGACAGTCTTTGTGGAGGATTCTAGGCTTTCTAAAAGAGAAAGTCCAGCACTGGCTGCTCATTTTTATCTTTTTTTAACCATATAATCTTGATTCAATAAAGTCCTTTAATATAGGCTGCCCCCCCCCCCATGGCACTGTTTTTGTGGAGGATTCTAGGCTTTCTAAAAGAGAAAGTCCAGCACTGGCAGCTCATTTTTATCTTCTTTTTTTTAACCATATAATCTTGATTCAATAAAGTCATTTAATGCAGGCGGCCCCCATGACAGTCTTTGTGGAGGATTCTGGGCTTTCTAAAAGAGAAAGTCCAGCACTGGCTGCTCATTTTTATCTTTTTTTAACCCTATAATCTTGATTAAATAAAGTCTTCCGATGTCATATTGTTGCAATATATTACTGTCAACACATTTTAAAAACAATTTATAGACGAAAAGGGAAACAGGCCCGGGAGGTCAGGAACAAAAGAACATATGTCCCTAGGTTTTGTTTTTGCCAGTTTATTAGCTGATGTTTTTGGCTTATTTGTACAAAACTTTTATTTTACAAATAAATATTTAATGCAGGCTTCCCCCATTACACTGATTTTGGGGACGGATTCTAGGCTTTCCAAAAAGAAAGCAAAGCACTGTGTCAGGGCTCCGGGTATGACCAGAGGTGTGTGGACTGACACAGGGAAACGCAGGCTTCAGATATGGTATAAACAATATGATTTATTAAGACTAACAATACAAAACGCAGTGCAAAACTAAACATAAACACAGTGCAAACCAAACCACCTACAGATAACAATACATACAATGCAAGAGTCGTCAGGCAGGCCGGGTCAGTAGCAAAAAACGGGCAGCGCGGTACAGAGGGTCAGGCAGAGAATGGTCAGGGTCACAAGCCAGGGATCAAACAGGAGAAGTCAGCAGACGTCAGGATCAGGCAGGGTCGGCAACAAGTCAGGCAGGAACAGGAACACAGGATACAAGATACAGGGGCCCATGGAAAAACACACACCAAGGCCCTGACTGTGAGTCTGGCCATTCCTTAAATACAACCCCTGCAATCAGCTTCAGGTGTTTGGCTGACTGCAGGGGTGAGTCTCTGATTGCTGAGAGCACCCGCTGGCCAGCCCTGGTACTGCAGCCCACAAGGCAGGTGAGTCCCACCATTATTGGCAAGTCCATTCCTGACACACTGGCTGCTCACTTTCTTGCCCTAGGTGAAAAACGCAGTCCCTCCTATGATCCTTTGGCTGCTTGTGCTATTGAGATCTGCTCACATACAGTACAACACGTGATGAAAAGATTTGGCAGGAGTTGGGCTTTAAATGTCTTGTGAATTGGAAGCACATACAGACCTTAGTAAGCACATCAATGGATCCCAGTTCCTACCGTTCTTGAAAATACCTCTTTTAACCTTCAAAAGATCGAACTCTGCTTCAAAGCAACATTTTCTCTAAATTCTAGGCTTCTTGTGTGGTTTTTTCTTTTTTCAATTTCATATCTGAAGGAAAAATATATCAGAGATTGTATACCTTGACCTTCTACCCCTTTAACAATCAGGATCGTAAAAATTGTTGCCTTCGCTGCAGTGGAAAGGAGAAAGCCGTTTTTTATTTTATAAAATGTTGACATGTTCCCTGTGTGCCTATTTTTATAAATAACACCCTGTGTATGCTATGGTCGCGTCCCCACATCTGCATTCAGCTGCGTGCCAAACCCCGGAGCTCTCACCTTATTCCTTACCGCCACAAATGAAACGTCACCTACAAATGTTATAGCAGGGATCAGGGCTGCATTCCTATCAGGCATGAAAAACAACAAATACACCAAAAAAAATCATCTGCTTCACCAAAGAGTTTTTTTTTTTTAGAGAGCACAACATTCTATTTTTTTTGTCTAGTTGACTGATATTAATATCTAATACTAAACAAAAATGTATATATTTTATATACACAATAAAAAATTCTAAAAAAATAAAAGTAATTTTAAAATACTGTATATATTTATAAAAAAATATTTATAAAAAAGATAGAGTGATAGAGTGATAGACTGATAGAGTGATAGAGTGATAGATAGAGTGATAGAGAGATAGATAGATAGAGTATATAGATAGATAGATACAGTAGATAGATAGATAGATAGATAGATAGATAGATAGATAGATAGATAGATAGATAGATAGATAGATAGATAGATAGATACAGTATATAGATAGATAGATAGATAGATAGATAGATAGATAGATAGATAGATAGATAGATAGATAGATAGATAGATAGATAGATAGATAGATAGATAGATAGACAGATCTACAATTTTGTTTCTGGTGTCCTTCGACAGCCCTTTGATCTTCACCATAGTGGAGTTTGGAGTGTGACTGTTTGAGGTTGTGGACAGGTGTCTTTTATACTGATAACAAGTTCTATCAGGCATGAAAAACAAAAAATACACCAAAAAAAATCATCTGCTTCACCAAAGAGTTTTTTTTTTTTAGAGAGCACAACATTCTATTTTTTTGTCTAGTTGACTGATAGTAATATCTAATACTAAACAAAAATGTATATATTTTATATACACAATAAAAAATTCTAAAAAAATAAAAGTAACTTTAAAATACTGTATATATTTATAAAAAACATTTTTGTCTAGCTGACTAATCTATCTATCCATTCAGTCGTATCCGACCCTTGGCGATTGCATGGACCGCCACTCGTGAGCGACTTTTTCCATGAATTCTCTTAGCAATTATTTTTACAGGGTGGGTTGCCAGGTCTTTCCCCAACCCCTACCATGCAGGAGATCCCACATGGCCAGGGATGAAACTAGGACAATTTAGACAGGAGCAAATTAACCTACCAGCATGTCTTTGGAGTGTGGGAGGAAACCGGAGGAAACCCACGCGCCATGGTCAGGAATTGAACCCATGACCCATTTGCTGCAAGGCAGACGTGCCAACCACTAAGCCACTGTGCTGCCCAGCTGATTAACCACTTCCAGACCGGACACTTTTACCCCCTTCCTGACCAGGGCAATTTTCAGCTTTCAGCGCTATCACACTTTGAATGACAATTGCGCGGTCATGCAACACTGTACCCAAATTAATTTTTTACCATTTTTTGAGACAGATAAAGCTTTATTTTGGTGGTATTTATTCACCGCTGGGATTTTTATTTTTTTTGCTATGTAAATGAAAAAGTCCAAAAATTTTGAAAAAAAGTGTTTTTTTAAATAAAATTTTGCAAATAAATAATATTTCATCATAAATCTTGGCCAAAATTTATTCCGGTATCTTTTTAGTAAAAAAAAATCCAAATTAGTTTATAACCAAAAATTATAATTTTTAAACATTTTTTTTTACATTTTTATTTTATTTTTTTATATTATTTTTTTTTTTTTTTTACATACTGTCACCCTAGCAGTACAGTGTCACCATGGTGACACTGTACTACTTGTGGGGGGTGATGAAGGTTTTTTTTTTTTTTTTACACATTGCTTTTACACTCATATAGGATGTAAAAGCAATCATTTCTCTTTCTCTCTGTGTGCATTCTTGCACTCATTGAGAACTACTGAGTGAGCTGTGATTGGTCACAGCTTGTCACATGGTACAAGGCTGTTGTGAATAGCCTTGTACCATGTGACCTCTGTGATCATTCACAGATTTCACACGTAGTAAGCAATGATGTCACAAGTGACATCTTGCTTACTACTTTGCATGTGATCACTGATTGGCCAATCAGTGATCACATGATCGGGACGTCGTACAGAGGTCCCGTCCGACGATCGGTGTTTCACTGTGTCCGGAGGACACAGCGGGCACCGGATCGCGGTGCTGTGCGCTCCCAGGGAGCGCGCACAAGCAGGGTGCAGGGAGGCTGTTTATAAACGGGCACCCGACCCTGCACTGCCACCGTCCGGCCGTTTATATGCAACAGCCAGTCGGGAGGTGGTTAATACTAAATATCTGTAAGATAAATATTTTTATATTTTATTTATACACAGGATAGCATACAGTATAACTAAACTAAAAATTCTTCCTGCGCCAAGTGAAAAACACTACTCCAGGATCTATCCTGCTGCTGTGCAATGTGATGAACACAAAATGTGATAAATATAAATAAACAGCGCAAACATAGACCACTCTATCAAATCAAATATATAAAGTGCAAACATACAGTCAGGTCCATAAATATTGGGACATCGACACAATTCTAACATTTTTGGCTCTATACACCACCACAATGGATTTGAAATGAAACGAACAAGATGTGCTTTAACTGCAGACTGTCAGCTTTAATTTGAGGGTATTTACATACAAATCAGGTGAACGGTGTAGGAATTACAACAGTTTGCATATGTGCCTCTCACTTGTTAACAGACCAAAAGTAATGGGACAGAATAATAATCATAAATCAAACTTTCACTTTTTAATACTTGGTTGCAAATCCTTTGCAGTTAATTACAGCCTGAAGTGTGGAACGCATAGACATCACCAGACGTTGGGTTTCATTCCTGGTGATGCTCTGCCAGGCCTCTACTGCAACTGTCTTCAGTTCCTGCTTGTTCTTGGGGCATTTTCCCTTCAGTTTTGTCTTCAGCAAGTGAAATGCATGCTCAATCGGATTCAGGTCAGGTGATTGACTTGGCCATTGCATAACATTACACTTCTTTCCCTTAAAAAACTCTTTGGTTGCTTTTGCAGTATGCTTTGGGTCATTGTCCATCTGCACTGTGAAGCGGCGACCAATGAGTTGTGAAGCATTTGGCTGAACATGAGCAGATAATATTGCCCGAAACACTTCAGAATTCATCCTGCTGCTTTTGTCAGCAGTCACATCATCAATAAATACAAGAGAACCAGTTCCATTGGCAGCCATACATGCCCACCCCATGACACTACCACCACCATGCTTCACTGATGAGGTGGTATGCTTAGGATCATGAGCAGTTCCTTCTCCATGCTCTTCTCTTCCCATCACTCGGGTACAAGTTGATCTCGGTCTCATCTGTCCATAGGATGTTGTTCCAGAACTGTGAAGGCTTTTTTAGATGTCGTTTGGCAAACTCTAATCTGGCCTTCCTGTTTTTGAGGCTCACCAGTGGTTTCCATCTTGTGGTGAACCCTCTGTATTCACTCTGGTGAAGTCTTCTCTTGATTGGTGACTTTGACACACATACACCTACCTCCTGGAGAGTGTTCTTGATCTGACCAACTGTTGTGAAGGGTGTTTTCTTCACCAGGGAAAGAATTCTTCGCTCACCCACCACAGTTGTTTTCCGTGGTCTTCCGGGTCTTTTGGTGTTGCTGAGCTCACCGGTGCGTTCCTTCTTTTTAAGAATGTTCCAAACAGTTGTTTTGGCCACGCCTAATGTTTTTGCTATCTCTCCGATGGGTTTGTTTTGTTTTTTCAGCCTAATGATGGCTTCCTTCACTGATAGTGACAGCTCTTTGAAACTCATCTTGAGAGTTGACAGCAACAGATTCCAAATGCAAATAGCACACTTGAAATGAACTCTGGACCTTTTATCTGCTCATTGTAATTGGGATAATGAGGGAATAACACACACCTGGCCATGGAACAGCTGAGAAGCCAATTGTCCCATTACTTTTGGTCCCTTATCAAGTGGGAGGCACATATGCAAACTGTTGTAATTCCTACACCGTTCACCTGATTTGTATGTAAATACCCTCAAATTAAAGCTGACAGTCTGCAGTTAAAGCACATCTTGTTTGTTTCATTTCAAATCCATTCTGGTGATGTATAGAGCCACAAATGTTAGAATTGTGTCGATGTCCCAATATTTATGGACCTGACTGTATATAGAAAATTATATTAGTAGTGAAAGTCCATCATGATAATAGACAACAAAAGTTCAGAAAATTCGTGCAAAAAGATCAAAAATTCTTCTAATGAAAAGAAAAACTTCCACCTTCCACCCGTGCAAACCAACATCAAATGCACTCACCAGATAAAGGTGAATGAAACGCCTTTTAGGAATTTTTATGGGATCCTAAACCCTCTTTCGTGTCCACTCTATAGGAATCCTCACCTTCAGTATAGGCTCCACCATACAACCGGGGAAAGAAAATCTCAGATAGTGTAATATTGCAAAATACCGTTTTTAAATAAAATCGAGGATTAAGGCCACTCACATTTAAATCACTTTAAAAAGGCATATTTATTAGGACAAGCTTCTTCCAGATGGACAATGAATGTCAGACAACCTCCTCAGGAATCTCACATCACAGCTCCAGGATACAGCAGAAGCTCCACAGAGACCAAACATGCACAGATCCCAAAAGATGGCTGCTGGAACGCACCGCTCAGCGTGCGCTCCACTCACCGGAAGTGACGTCAGACATACGGGGTAAAGACCGGAAATGCGTCAACGCGTTTCGCCCCTCCCATCGGGCGTTCTCAAGACGTCCATTTCCTGTCTAAAGCTCCCTTAAATACCCAACAGGGACCCACCCCTCCGTTACAATTGGTCAAAACACATCCCCAGGATTATCAAAAACCACTCCTCCTGTTGTGTGACGTGAGAGTCCTTTACAAACGAGGCATATACCTACACAACTTAAAACCTTTTTAAAATATTCCCATCAATACTAGATTTACTCCTTGCAACAAAATATATTAATACATATCCCTAGTGGGACAAAAAAATATATAAATTAAAAATTGCCTACATATTACAAAAAGACATTCTTTATTAAATGAGTAATGAATGACATCCCTACTGAATAGTAATAAAAATAAAAATAATAATGTTTAAAAAATAAAAAAAATTTTTTTATAAAAAGTGAAAAATAAAAAATACAATAAAAATAAAAATAGAATTAAAATAAAAATAAATATAAAACTAAAAATAAAAATAAAATTAAAATAAAATAAAAATGCAAATAAAAATAAAATAAAATAAAATAAAAATAAAATTAAAATGAAAAATAAGAATAATAAAAATGAAAATAAAAATAAATATAAATATGAAAAGTAAAAATAAAAATAAAATTAAAATAATAAAATAAAAATAAAATTAAAATAAATATAAAAATAAAAATAAAATTAAAATAAAAATAAAAATAAAAAATAAAAAAAATTAAAAATTTTTTTTTAATGAATACAAATAATCAAAAAAACTATATGAAAAGACATATGAAAAATCTATTTAGTAGTGATAAGACACACATGCAGAATTTTTATTTGAATATCTCTATAAAAATAAAAATAACTATGCTATTACCAATTAGACAAAAAACAATTAATGTCTATGTCCGAGTTCAACCCCTTAGGGTATAAAGATCCCAATTGAAAGATCCATTTTGTTTCATTCTGTGAGATACTCTTCACCATATCTCCTCCCCTCCAAGGGGAAAAAATCCAATCAATCCCACAGAATTTTAAACACGATGGATCCCTATTATGATACATTCTAAAATGGTAAGAAAGACTGTGATATTTGTATCCTTTTTTGATATTCCTAATATGTTCACCTAATCTCACTGACAATTTCCTAGATGTTCTACCTACGTATTGGAGGTGACATGAGCATTCCAACAAATACGTAACAAAGGAACTGTCACAAGATATGAAATTATTTATTTTGTAAGAGGAACCCGTGGAGCAAGAATGAAACGAATCATATCTCGCATACAGTATAGCATGTGTGTGTGTATATATATATATATAGATATATTTATAGATATAGATAGATAGATAGATAGATAGATAGATAGATCGATCTACAATTTTGTTTCTGGTGTCCTTCGACAGCTCTTTAGTCTTCACCATAGTGGAGTTTGGAGTGTGACTGTTTGAGGTTGTGGACAGGTGTCTTTTATACTGATAACAAGTTCAAACAGGTGCCATTGATACAGGTAATGAGTGCAGGACAGAAGAGCCTCTTAAAGAAGAAGGTACAGGTCTGTGAGAGCCAGAAATCTTGCTTGTTTGTAGGTGACCAAATACTTATTTTCCACCATAATTTGCAAATAAATTCTTTCCAATGTGATTGTCTGGATTTTTTTTCTCATTTTGTCTCTCATAGTTGAGGTCTCCCTATGATGCCAATTACAGGCCTCTCTCATCTTTTTAAGTGGGAGAACTTGCACAATTGGTGGCTGACTAAATACTTTTTTGCCCCACTGTATTCCCCAACCTCTAGGCATACTATGTCTGTTCTGCATCCTAGGCTTTTTACCTTCTTCCTCACAAGATTCTTTAGAATGTA